>NW_019396026.1:238152-302361 GCF_000591075.1 Eurytemora carolleeae
AAGTGTACAAAGTAAAGTGATATAGCCCCACCCCCCGAAGTTCAGGATGTGTACAAAGTAAAGTGATATGGCCCACCCCCCGAAGTTCAGGATGTTTCAAAAAAATGAAATGGCCCCACCCCCCGAAGTTCAGGAGCGTCCAACTACAAACTAAGTGCCTATTTAGTATTTATAGAACAGAAAATATTTAAATACTAGCTGAAGGGCCCAGTCTTGCCCGTGAAAAAAAAAATTAGAAAAAAATATTTAAAATTTTTTTTTTAGCCTATAACGCCCTAAGGCCATCCATGAGTGTCCACAAAAAAATTCAGTCCATTCGGTCCAGCCGTTTGGCCGTCTATAAGCAACATATATTATTATTTTAAAGATTTATTCACACACAAAGATATAAATACATATATAAATGGTGTAGTTTAAATTTGTTTTTGAATATCAAGTTTTACAAAAGAAAAAAGAAAAATATACAAAACTATGCACAACTAGGCGACAATATTGATCATTACTCATTACATAACTGTTAACATATCCATCATTTCAGTTATTACGTAATCATCGAATCTTTCAACATATATATTACATATATTTATACAAATGTCTTGTTTTATTATATAGATATTAGTTGAAAGCATAGACAGAGTATACACTGTACAGTGTACAGTTACTGTTCCAAGTACATAAATTGTAAACTGAACAGTGATTGTGCACAGTACATAAATTGTACATTGTACACTGTGTGTAAACTATACACTGTTCACCATACAATGACTGTTCTTAAGAATTATCCATGATTCATCTTTTAAATTCTCATTTATACGAGAATCTGCAATTCATCCAGCTCACACTCATAATTAAAACAAGAGAGGGGAGGGGAGAGTGCGAGGTGAGAAGATTTAGTTTATTTCCATGGAGCTGTTTTTTTTTTATCTACGGGTTGAGTCGATTTAACCTAATTTATGAATCAATATTTGAGATTTTTTTTTATTTGCTCCAAAAAAATTCTTTTGAAACATTCTCTAGATTACAAAGTTTAAAAGTATTTAATTTGTAAATCTGTTAGAGTTGTTCATGAATTGAATCTGTAAGGTCAATATTTACACACACTTCGTATAATGTGTACATAGTAAAATTTCAAATTAAATCTTATCTGCCATACGGAGGAATTTATTACATCCCCCCCCCACCCCATCCCCAACACACATGTAAAGCTACTACTTCGAAATTTATCCTGTTTGTACTATTTTTAACCCTATCCCTGCTGGGGTACTTGAAAACCAGGATACGCTGGGGGGGGGTCAATTTGACCCCCCCCTCTAAATCCCATGTTTTATGTCCAAATATGACAAATGATACATCATTAGAAAGCTCTTGTGCTCTACTTTTAGAATCTGCAAAAAAATTTGCAAATTTGCGAAAATTGAATTTTTTATCGCAAAATCCAGTTTTATAGTAAAAATGTTTGCAAAAAAAAATTTGTCCAAAAAATTAAAATTTATACATTTTTGAAAAGCCCTTGACCATGCCATTTCAAATATGCAAAAATTTTTGCAAAATTTTAAATAACCTGATTTTTAATCAAGAAAAACTAAAAATGTGCAAATTTCCTTTGACAGGTTGTTTGCAAAAAATTTGCAATTTTTTTTTTCGCAAAACTTGTGCAATCCGTTTCCTTATGTCATAGGCTTTCCAAAAAGCTAAATTTTATCAAAATCTGACAATTGAAAGTGGGTCAAAACAAAGATTTAGTTTGTTACAGGCAAAAGCAGTCATTCAGGCAGTGTGCCTGAGGACTCAGGCAGTTAGTATTAAAGCCCGGTTTTAGGCCTAAAAGGAGGGCTTTGGGTATGTAAGAAAAGTCAGAAAATTTCAACAGCCTCAGACCAATACTTTTTGAGTTATGTAAATAAAACTACAGGGGGGGGGTCAAATTGACCCCCCCCCCCAGCAGGAATAGGGTTAATATATCCAATAATATTTTGATCATAAGAAATCCATAAAAAAATTGCCTAATTCTATCTAGTTTAGGGATGGATTCTAAAGTTAGGACTCCCATGGACCTCTATTTCATCGTGCCCCCCCCCCCTCTATGTGCACAGAAATGATGTATGGTCTCACGGTCATATTAATTATGAAAATTCTATACGAGTAATTAGTATCTTTGCTTTAATACGTCCTGACAGCATAATAAAAAGACTGAACGGATACTTGGACACATTAGAACGGATGAGTTTATTTAACCAATAGATTAATAACAATAAAGACAGAACATTAGATGTCATCTTTTCAAGATTTAGATGTTGTTCGTTCACTTTAACCAAGGAGTATGAAATAGAAGGGAGATACAACTGACGCGGCCCGCCTTACCATATGATTTGCAGACTGTACTCCATTTGTCTAAGAAATATTCAGAATAGGTTATTGTATACGCGGAAATCGTACATCAGACAAATATTTCTTTTTCAAATGAAGTACTGTCTGCAAAGCATGTATAATCATATGGTAGGGCGGGCTTCGTCAGTTGTATCTCCCTTCTATTCTATACTCTGTGACTTTAACCCTGAGGCAGAGGTCAATAGGGGTTCAGCGCATGCTCCCTCTTTGACTTGTAATTCAACGCTGCTGTGCGAACTCCTTTGGGCCTCTGCCGAGGCTATTGTGAACGAAAAACCCCTCAATCTTGAAAAGACAACATCTGGTGTTCAATCTGTATTGTTATTGATCTATGATTTAACCAATTTTTCTAAACAATGGCGGCCAATATTGATCAAGATAGTGCTAATCTTAACCGAGGAGAACTATTTACTAAACAGGGTTTATACCAGCACACTTCATACATGGACCAGGCGTCCCATAGCACATGAGAATTAGATGACTGTTAGATCGTCTTCGATCCAGGCGGCCTTTTTACCTAAACACAATAATAGCCGAATTCCAATTAAAACAATTACCACAGGAATCGTGGACCCTTAGGATTTCCGAAAGATGGTCTGCCCTTTTCGCACCGTTAAAATTTCCGGTGAAATGTTGAAAATTATCCAGCTTGTAATTCATCAACAAATGTATGTAGCTCAATTCTTAATATGTTTATTGGGACACCCTTTACAATATTTAAACTTGTCATCGTCCAAGGGGAACCCCAAAAAAAGTTGTAGCATCACAAAATGGCAAAAAAAATATCTTATTTATTATCTGGATTTTCAGAATTTTTGATCTCCTGTTTTTTTACCAGCCATGTATTATATGGAGGAAGAAGGAGGAGGGTGCGCAGTGTGAATTTCTGGCAATGATATAATTTGGGCTGAAGTTTCAGGGTTCGCCTTAATTCTGCAAAATAAAGCAATTCCAAGCCGAGGATGCATTGTATTATGTATTATGTGTGTGCTGTATAATCAACATTGCTCGGACTGTATAATTGCGAGGTTTAAGGGCGTTAATATCCAACAAACTCTCATCATTCTGTCTTAACGTTTGATGCAATTAAGATATTGCCAGGTTAGTTCATTTTTTCTTCTCAGTTGGTCAGTTTTAGGTTCAAGTTCACGAATAAGCAACAGTACTTACTATAATCCTTGTACAGTGTACACCCTGGATTTACCGTACTTCCTGTTTTCCCTGTACTTCCAGGTTTTCCTGTACTTCTTGTGCTTCCTGTTCTCCCTAAACACAATTTACTTCCTGTACCACCCCCCTACCTCCTGTACCCACTCTACCCTGTACCCACTGTACTCCCTGTACTCTGCCCCCCTGTAGTCGGAACATAATTAGAAAAAATCTCTTACTTGTCCGTCCATGGCCACTTTTTTGTCTATCTTTGCCCACCACTTATGAATTTTTTTGCTGTAAAAATCAACGTTTTCTTCTTTTCTCTTTTATGTTTATATTCAAGGTTTTTTGTTTAAACTTTGACCATGTATAAACAGGGCTAATTAACTCATAAAATAACCTTTTCCCGTCTTCAGATGATAACACACTTCTTCATTACTTCTAGTTTTTTATCCTTCTATATCTGTACAATTCTAAACTAATTCTAAACTAGAGAATTTAGCTTTAATATTAATTATGCAATTCAATTTGATATGCTTGTTTTGATTTCTTTTGTTTAAAGGTAAAATACTCTTTGCTATAGCAATATTTTGAGTATGCAATATGCATATGAGAAATATCTTTTTTAAAACTTAGCATAAGAAACAGTAAACAATAAATATGGAATATCAGAAAACAAGAACTTAATTTTAGAAACTTTTATGGTTCAAGAACGACATATTTGTTTAGGTTTCAAATATTTTAGAACTTTTAAAAGGTTTGAAATTATGTGTTTACAAGCTTTTAAAGAATTGATTAATAAAAATCCAAGTATGATGCCCACTGGCAATGGAAACCCTCCTCCTCCTCTTCCTCCTACTTCTCCTTCTTCTCCTTCTTCTCCTTCTCCTCCATCTGCTTCTTCTCCTTTTTCTCCTTCTCTTCCTTTCCTCTATCTCTTACTTCTCCTCCTTCTCCTATTTCTCCTTCTTTTCCTACTTTTCCTCCTTCTCCTCCTTTTGCTCCTTCTCCTCCTTTTGCTCCTTCTCCTCCTTTTGCTCCTTCTCCTCTATCTGTTCCTTCTCATCCTTCTCTTCCTTCTACTCCATCTGCACCTTCTTCTCTTCCTTTCCTCTATCTCTTACTTCTCCTCCTTCTGCTTCTTCTCCTTCTTCTCCTATTTCTCCTTCTTCTTCTACTTGTCCTACTTCTTCTCTTTCTCCTCGTTTCCTCCTTCTCCTCCTTCTTTCCCTTCTCCTCCTTCTCTTCCTTTTTTCTCCTTCTCTGCCTTCTCCTCCTTCTCCTCCTTATTCTCCTTCTCCTCCTTCTTCTCCTTCTACTCCTTCTCGTCCTTCTTCTCCTTCTTCTCCTTCTCCGCCTTCTTCTCCGCCTTCTTCTCCTTCTTCTCCTTCTTCTTCTTCTCCTCCTTCTCATCCTTCTTCTCCTTCTCTTCCTTCTCTTCTCTTCCTTCTCCTTCTTCTCTTCCTTCTTCTCCTTCTTCTTCTTCTTCTCCTTCTTCTCCTTCTTACTTCTCCTTATCCTCCTTCTCCCCCTTCTTCTTCTTCTCCTTCTCCTCCTTCTCCTCCTTCTCCTCCTTATCTTTCTTCAGGTTCCTTATCTTAAATATTCGTTCTTATCTAATCTTGAGATCGTTTAGGAATGTTTAAAGAGTATAAACACACCAACCTTATTAAATTGAGCAAGGACTTGAAAAGATTACACTCAGGTCAAAACAACTCTTTGCAATTACTTTCCTATTTTAGGTCCTTGAATATTCAGTCAAGTAAAAATCTGTTGAAGGGAATGAGTAGAGGAAGGGGGGGGAGAAGGAGGGGGGATGAGTGGGGAGAAGGAGGGGGGATGCGTGGGGAGAAGGAGGGGGGATGAGTGGGGAGAAGGAGGGGGGATGAGTGGGGAGAAGGAGGAGGTTGATAGAGTACGGGGGGAGTAAGAAAAGGGAAGAGTTTGAGTAGAAAGGGGAAGAAGTGGTGAAACCTCTGGAAATGCATTGATGAGAATCGTTTATCTGATAATTTAGAATATTTTATGATATCACTGAATTAATATTAATAAAAAAGATTTTCTATGAAATATTTTCAACATTTCGGAATTATCATGATATCGATTATTTCCATCCCAGTTTTGGAAATATTCAATGCCAAATTTTCGGGATGTTAAACGCATTTCTTGACAGAATTATGCTTTTGATTTAATATTTCATATTTGAAGGTTTAGCCTGTAATCATGGTTTCAATCTGAAGTGTGAGAAGTGTGGGATACAATGTGACAAAAAGATGGGGAAACAAACCAAATTATAGAGTTACTCAAGGCCGGGAACTCTATCTGACCAGTTAGAGACATGGATACAGGGATAAAGGGATACAGGGATACAGGGATACAGGGATACAGGGATACAGGGATACAGGGATAAAGGGATATAGGGATATAGGGATATAGGGATATAGTGATACAGGGAGACAGGGAGACAAGGAGACAGGGAGACAGGAGACAGGGAGACAGGAGACAGGAGACAGGAAGACAGGGAGACAGGGAGACAGGGAGACAGGGAGACAGGTAGACAGTGATACAAGGGTACAGAGAGTCAGGGAGACAGGGAAACAGGAATACATGAACACTCCGATACAGGGAAACAGGGATATCGGAAGACAGAGATACAGGGATACAGGGATACAAGGATGTAGGAATGCAGGGATAAGATGTTCTGTACTTTCCCAAAGGATTTTCCCAAGTGACAACTTCCCAAATTTGCAACATCCCAAGCGACAACTTCCCAAGTCTGTCCTAGCCACAGTGCTCGGCCCCAAGCCTGTTTTAGCCGCGGTGTTCGGTCCCTAGCCCATCTTAGTCGCAGCGCTCGGCCCCCATTGCAGCCTGCGGCGCCTCAGAGGGCCTAAACTAACCTTTGGGAAATTGTACATTTGGGAAATCGTCACTTGGAAAGTCGCCCTCAGGAAAATGCCCTCGGGAAAGTACTTAACACCCATGGAAAGTGGATACAGGGGGACAGAAATATTAGGATACAGAGATACAGGAATAAATAGATACAAAGATACAGGGATACACAAATGCAAAGATACAGAGAAGCAGGGATACAGGGAAACAGGCATTAATTTTTCACTGTTCGGTTCCTGGATTATCCTGATAAAATGTAATTCCTGCTCCTGGATCTAAGAGAACACTTTTCCATCGCACCCTCTTTCTTTTTCCATCGCACCCTCTTTCTTTTTCCATCCTACCCTCTTTCTTTTTCCATCGCACCCTCTTTCTTTTTCCATCGCACCATCTTTCTTTTTCCAGCGCACCATCTTTCTTTTTCCATCGCACCCTCTTTCTTTTTCCATCGCACCACTCCTCACCCCAATTATAGTGGCACCTCGAACTAGCTTGTGCTAGTTCACCTCCTAAATTATCTGTGATTATCCTGTTCCTTCTATTTATTTCACATAAATCTCTGTGTATTGTGTTTGTCAACCTGGGTGCAAGAACGGATATCTTATTAGCTACAAAATAAGGAATTTAATAGAATTAAGAAAAGGACACTGTCTCATAAGAAAAGTCAGAAAAAAGTTTTGGAATACAGGGTAAGTAAAATTTCTCAAGTTTAATAAAAATCTTGAAAGGAAAACCTGGAAAGGAATCTTGGGAAGAAAACCTTGAAAGAAAACATGAAAAATGAATTAACCTGGAAAGGATACTTGAAAAGGAAATCAGGAAACAATACCTGGAAACGAAACCTAAAAGGAAACATGGAAAAGGAACCTGGAAAAGGAATTTGGTAAGGAAACCTGGAAATTAAACCTTGAAATAAAATATGGAAAGACACCTGAAAAGGAAAACCTGAAAAGGAAACTTGGAAAGGAAACCTAGAAAAGAAACCTTGATAGAACAATTTGAAAGGAAACCTGGAAAGAAAATATTGATTTAAACCTATAGAGAAAACCTGGAAAGGAAACCTGAAAAGAAAATATTGAAGTAAACCTAGAAAAAAACTCGGAAATAAACCTTGAAAGAAAACTTAAAAGGAAACTTGGAAAGTAAACCTTGAAAGAAAAAAAAGGAAAAACCTAGAGAGCAAACCAGGGAAGGAAACCAGGAAAGAAAGCCAGGTATCGGAAATGAAACATGTAAAAGAAACCTGGCGAGAAACCCTGGTATGGAAACTTGGAAAGGGAACCTGGAAAGGAAATCTGAAAAGGGAAGATTTACAGGAAGAAGAGAAAAGTGCACAAATTTTAAGAATACATTACAGACACAAGCGCGCTTATCTTTCGATTAATCTTTTTGTTTTCCGAGACGAACTTAAGTTTCTGGCAGCGTGTCCCTCAAATAATATGGAAACTTGTAGACGTTTTTCCTGAGATAAATATCTATTCTTATATGTTTATATCTATAGTTCTGGTAGGTTTAAAGACACTCTGTATACATGCATAGATATTAGATATGAATATTAATATCTTATATATTATGCACTGTGCACTGTGCAGACCTATTAGCATATAGACTTTAAATACATGTTTTATTGTACAATGCATCCATACATCCAAGGCTGTAATGGTGGAAGTAAAGGGACAGTTCAATTAACAATGGTATCATTGAAACCTTAATCATTAATTATGTGAAAGATAAGATTAAAAAGACTATAATTCTGTTAACTTTACCATTGTTTCTGTAACAAGAATTGCTCAAGTCATTTTGCAAAGAAATCTAAAATGAAAATAATCAGTTTTCAAAAATAAAAACATGGATATCTAATTCAAATCTGGTAAAACAAAGCTTTTAAGGGTAATGGTGTGAATCGGACATGCCAGTCTATCAATGAAGGGTAACTTAAAATTACCCTTACAGTCCCTTTAAAAACTATTCTGATTGTAAGATGTCAAGTTTAGAAAAGAAAAAATATTTTTTACTGAGGTTGTCAACTTTTCTTACTAGGTGCATACAGATTCATATTCATATTCTGATACAGGCTCAAATTTAGACTCAGGCTCAGATTTTAACTCAGTCTCAGATTTCGATTTCGATAAAGGTATATGAAGGCATATGAAGGTATATGAAGGTATATGAAGGTATATGAAGGTATATGAAGGTATATGAAGGTATATGAAGGTATATGTAGGTATATGAAGGTATATGAAGGTATATGAAGGTATATGAAGGCATATGAAGGTATATGAAGGTATATGAAGGTATATGAAGGTATATGAAGGTATATGAAGGTATATGAAGGCATATGAAGGTATATGAAGGTATATGAAGGTATATGAAGCTAGGTATATGAAGGTATATGAAGGTATATGAAGGTATATGTAGGTATATGAAGGTATATGAAGGCATATGAAGGTATATGAAGTTATATGAAGGTATATGTAGGTATATGAAGGTATATGAAGGTATATGTAGTATATGAAGGTATATGAAGCTAGGTATATGAAGGTATACGAAGGTATATGAAGGTATATGAAGATTTATGAAGGTATATGAAGGTATAGGTAGGTATATCAAGGTATATCAAGGTATATCAAGATATATCAAGGTATATCAAGGTATATCAAGGTATATGTAGTTAAATGAAGGTAAATGAAGGTATAGGAAGATATATGAAGGTATAATCAATCAATCAATCAATATATGAAGGTATATGTAGGTATATGAAGGTATATGAAGGCATATGAAGGCATATGAAGGTATATATAGGTATATGAAGGTATATGAAGGTATATGAATGTATATGAAGGTATTTGAAGGTATATGAAGATATATGAAGGCATATGACGCTAGGTATATGAAGGTAAATATGAAGGTAACTGAAGGTATATAAAGGTATATGTAGATTGTAGGTATAGGAAGGTATATGAAGGTATATATGAAGTATGTGAAGGTATATAAAGGTATAAATGAAGGTATATGAAGGTATATGAAGGTATATGATGGTATATGAAGGTATATGAAGGTATATGTAGATATTTTTATAAGGTATGAAGGTATATGAAGGTATTTGAAGGTATATGGAGGTATAGGAAGGTATAGTAAGATATATGAAGGTATATGAAGGTATATGAAGGTATATGTAGGTATATGAAGGTATATGAAGGTATATGAAGGTATATATATGAAGGTATATGAAGGTACATGAAGGTATATGAAGGTATATGAAGGTATATGAAGGTATATGTAGGTATATCAAGGTATATCAAGATATATCAAGGTATATCAAGGTATAATCAAGGTATATGTACATCATGTATATCAAGATATACTTATAAGGTATGAAGGTATATCAAGGTATATGAAGGTATCGTAAGGTATAGTAAGGTATATGAAGGTATATGTAGCTATACTTATAAGGTATGAAGGTATATGAAGGTATATGAAGGTATTATAGGTATTGCAATATTGCATGCAAGAAGAATATTACGAACTGTGGATGCACCTATATCAACCTACACTCAATGTCAAGGTTCACCAATAATTAAATGCCATTAGTAACTAGAAGAGGGTAGACTGTTTCCGTTTTTCAATCTGAAAACAAAACAAACTTGGATTGTTTTATTTCTGTTTTTCTGTCTGAAAATTGATAACATGTGATTTGTTCTTCAAGACGGAAAATATTTTATTCACTTGTTATTCTGATAAAGGATTTTCAGGGTGCCGTTGTAAATTGGGCATGTACAATGTACAATGTACAATTTACAATGTACAATGTACAATGTACAAAGTGCAATGCTTAAATTTCCACAACACTGCATACTCAGTTCAGCTACCTTACATAGCCGGTCTGTCTCTTTAAAATCATATTTATAAAGATTAGTGTTTGTATGTCCCAGTAATTTATAAAAATCTTTACAGTGTTGCTTTGACATTTCTAACTTATTTGAAGCCCTGAACATGTACATTTCAAAACCATCAACTTGTCTCTAGCATTATCATAAAATGAGTAGTTGGCACAAAATGCTGATATTTTAATTTTGTGCATTTAATTTTCCTTGTTGTATCCAACAAACGTCAAAACCTGGAAACTAATCCCTAAATATTTTCAACCTGAAGTTAGAGAATTTTCAAACTTTTAATATTTATATAGAAATTCAAAGTGTAAAATATAAAAGGTTTACACCATCATATACAGGGTTACCCACAAAGGTTTACACCATCATATACAGGGTTACCCACAAAGGATTAGACTTTAGAGACGATTTTACATAATTTAAACTGTCTATTTCCTTATATTTAGGATTCTCAGCAACTGTAAACTGGCTTGACGCCAATCAGCTCAGCTCATGGCTCGACAAACTATTCAGAGCCGGTCAGCAGAGTTGACCGACCTAACCTAGCATAAAGCAAGAGAGGTAGGTCAACCAGGTCGACCAGCCTACCTGACAGCTATTCTAATGAATATAAGATGTACTGTCACAGGCTGGTCGACCGGAAGAGGCTGGTATACAGCTCCATTTTGGGTAAGGGAGAACCATACAGATCGGAAGAGCAATACATCCTTAGTCCTTTCCCCGAATTCAACTACAGGTAAGTAGGAGAGAGGCGGACGGAGATGTCAGCTACCTGGCCAGAAGTGATCATAGATAAGGTACGATAATATCAGTAATCAAAATTTATGTTACAAGGAAAAAAGAAGTCCACAGCCGCCACAAATTCTAATTTTCTAATCCATTTATATTTTAACATGACATCCGTATAGACCTTTTATGAACTCTGTTAGACCACACAGTTTAAGGTTGAAATGTCGAAGGTTCAACCCATTAGGTTTCAAAGATATACAGATTAAAAAGTTGAGTTTGGAAAAGCTAAAATTATCGAAAGAAAGAGGGGTGTTAAAAGCCCTGAAAGCCTTGTTTTTTATAAAAATAACTAGAAAAACAACACAGCAAAATTTAGTTTTGAGTGCTAGAGCTGTAAGATTTAATCATACTGTACATATATATATTACTGGCAGTGTAAATCCTATGGTTCCTCTGTAATTTTAACAAGTTTAAACAAAATTCAAGTTTTCAAATTTAGTTTAAATTGGAGGGAAGGTTTACAAGTTACAGTGGGATTAGGAAGGAATTCTTACCTTGCAAAAACGCTGAGGAAGGGGGGGGGGTAGTATTTGAAGGGGGGTGAATGCAATTGTTTGCAGTTAAGGTGTTGTTTGTTGGTTGCAAATTAGAAGTTTAAAGATATTTAGTGGTAGCACTTGTAGCATTATGCATTGGAATAAAGTAAATGGTTGCATGCATTCAGTGATTCATAATCAGGGGGGAGGACCTTATCTGTAGAAATGTTAAGCAGATGACTTTGAAAATACGGAACCAATTGGTCAAAACGTTTTGAATATCAAGATTAATTAGTCAAAATATGGAGACCAAACAGTCAGGACGTGGAAACCTATTTCATGGAACGTTTAAGTATGGAAACCCGCAGTAGAAACGTTACAGAGACATGAAGAATATTTAGTAAAACCGTTTAAATTATTAAGACCAATTAGTCAAAACCTTTTAAAAATAAAGACAAAGAAATTGAGTATCTGCCACAAACTCTGATTTTATAATCCCTATATCTTTGTAACCCAATGTCGTAGAACTTAGACATTTCAAACTATGAATTTTGTTGATCAAATAATCTAAAGTTTGATATATCAAAGGTTTACGTTATCAGGTTGCAAAGGCTAAAGGATTTGAGGTTGTGGCAAAAACTCAATTCCTTAATCAGACCGTTTTAAATATGGAGATCAATAATATTCAGGACATACTGATTCAAGACATTTTTGACATTTTATGTAAATTGAGAGTTGAGACAACCAATAAATAGAATTTTAGTAAAATTTTACTGTGAGTAAATACTCCAGTATAAAGTGTACATATTTCATAGGGGTTTAAACAGGAAAAATTAACCTTTACTTGACTTGAATATAAATTGAGTTTGTTTCCTTAACCGGATTAATACTAAATGATTTTAACCCTAGTTAAACATAAACTGCGACCTGCAAATTGTTTATAAAATGTAACATTTTTAATATATAGGGTTTGAACCGTGTATATAGTTTTAAATTCCTGCTGCCTGCCTGCCTGCTTGTCTATCTGATCTGTCATGGCCTGATTTGACCTATTTCAATCCAAGCAATTTCTGCAGTTATTGCATATGATTAACATAATTTCAAGTCTGAAAATAATCTTCAACCATTTTATGAATATCTAATCTTGATCTTATCATACTTAGTAAATATAACCGAACCAGTTTCTTCAGTTCAATACTTTTTTATTTAGTTATTTAGATGCATTTCATTCGTGCTGGAGCCGGGGTCATGAAAGAAGGGGAAAATAATTGAAAAAGAATCTGATTTTTTTTTGAAAATTAATATTCTAAGTTACGAAAATTATTAAAAAACTAGATGGCGCTGCCCAGTCCCCAAGTTACCCATAGTTACTCCCGCCGTTTACCCGCACTTAGTCGATTTTAGCAGGAAATTAGATTTTCGTTGTAAAAGTCGATCCACTCAACTCGGACTCTTAAAACCAAGCTAAGAACATTCCCGTGGTTATTCCAAGTTTCCCATCAAAACTTGCGGCAAATCGGTCATTTAGGAGTTATGATCGAAACTTACAAATAAACACCCAAACAATCAGAGATTTATACCTTAAATATAAATGATTTTTATCGTCATGTTATGGCGCTGTTTTCAAGTTCTAGAAATTTTAGATTTCTTTTGATTTCCGGCACTCTACTCTCCGCTCTCAACATTCCTGGTCAAATTGTAATTGCCTGGATAGGTATGCCTGGGTATACCTGGGCCCTACCTAAGCTCTGGCCTGGGGCCCAGGGGACAAAAACATACATGACTTACGCAGGCAAAAACTGCCCTTGGAATTATCATGTTAAAAACAAGAATAATAAGCACTAGACTTATAAGCTTCCAACCCCCTCCCCATCTCTAAGTCCCTACACCCTCCCGACAAAACCGACCCCAAATTTCAAACCCTTACCACAAAACCGATATCAAAGCTACCAACGCCTCCCCACAAAACCGACCCCAAATTGACCAACCCATCCCTAACTCTAAGTTCCTAACCCCTCCCGACATAGATGACCACAAATTTCCTACTTCTACTAAAAAACGACCACAAGCTCGTCAACCCCTCCCCACAAAAGCGACCCAAATCTCTTCAACCCCTCTTCCAAGAAACCGACACCAATACTTCAAACCACTTTCAGAAAACCCCAAACCCCCAAAAAACCACCACCCTCCCTACAACACTAACCCCAAACTTACCAACCCCTTCTCACAAAACTAACCCTGTAACCCATTTAACCCTCTAACCCTTAACCCTACCCTTCACGATACTTCAACCACCTATACCAATTCCCAATCATCCCTCAAATCTATTTTATTTTATTTTTGCTTCACTATACATCTGTGGATACTAGGGCTACTATACGAGGAATCCCGTGAAAAAATCCTGAAACTTTTGGTTCAGTCAGCCCTCCCCCCCTCTCGTCCCTCCCCCCTCTCTTCCCTCCCCTCCCCTCTCGTCTCTCCCCCCAATTTGAAGGTATTTTCTAAGGTTGGTCGTTGGACCAAAAGTTTAAAGTCCGCAAACTTTTTTGCTGTTCATTATTATCCGTCTAATTATGTACACTGCACATTCCTAGCATGTATTTGGTTAAGGAGACTGTACTCATAACATTTAATAGTTCTCTGTAAGGGACTATAAGGGTATTTTCAAGTGACCCTCTATGCCTGCTTTACAACGGTACCCTTGAAACCTTAATCGGATAAAGAACTAAGTAGATGACTCGAAAGTAATAATTTCGCATAATTTCTCCAGTCTTTCTAATTGGCAAGAAATGTGTCTATCTGTCTATGTATAGATCTGGCAATGTCTATATGAATAGACTGAGTTGTATTTGTCTCCATACGATACATGTATCCATCTATCCCTAGTCCAAGGTTTTCGAACTACCTATACCTATATCATATACAATATTACTAGGGTTTAACCGATTCAAACAAGTTGAGCACTTAAAGTGGGAGAGTGAAGAAACTTTAAAAACAACATTTTTCTGTTAAAAATAGTATTTTAATAAAAGTTTATCAGTAGTTTTTAGTTCGACATTGTTTTGGTTTAATCCTAACTTAAAAAGTTGACATTGTAAGAGGAAACCCCGTGAAAGACTAATCTAAAATAATGGGCGGTATAGAGATAAGGTCACACGATGCTTTGATACGTCCTGACTCCGCCCCCTAGCTCTAGTAGTATTCATGCAACACACTGCACTTCTAAACTTTTCAACATGAGCTAGGATAGGATTAAACCGATCTGTATGGTTGCGAACACGTTGCAGAAATGTGTTGACAACTGAACGGGAGAGAAAAGAAAGAGTTACATCCAAAATTTAAAGGGAGTGACCGGCTATGTGAGGTAGTTGAACTGAGTATGCAGTGTTGTGGAAAACTTCTTTCAGATTCATTTGAGACATATTAAACTTTTCAAAGATCTGGGAATCCTGAGTTTGAGTGCAAATTCGACGTTCAAAACTCCTACTTTGGGGGTGGATACGTTTTCAGACTTAGTTTTTTAATTATTAATTAACGACAACGAAAAATAAAGCAAAAATTATACAGGAATCTAATTAGATGGTTAGGAACGTATTTCTCAAAAGAAATTTGTCAATAAATCAATGCGAATATCGATTATTTCGTTTTCATCATTATATTGAATTTCTAATTTTCTTTCAATTTACTCGCAGATTTCTTCAAATTTTTCAAATGTCGTCTTTTCAATAATAATTCTAGAAAATCTGCGAAAATCTTTGTGAATAATGAGAAACCAGAATAATGAGATAAGAGAAACTAGTAATTGAACAAGATTACTTATTTTCGATGATAAGATTAATTTTTATTTTCTCAACATGTTCCTATACATGATGTCTGTAGTTTATTGTAGAACTTTTTTAAAATTTATGTCGTCGTTATTTAATAATTTAAAAAACTAATTCTGAAAACGTATCCACCCTCAAAGTAGGAGTTTTAAATGAAATGTTCTGGAAGTTTCTAGGATCGATGTAAACTATCAAGTTATCGTTGACGAGACAAATATCACCTGAGATCGGAACTTTTGTGTGGATAATGTTAATCTTGAACAATTAATCTCGATATCTGGCGTGGGCACTTTTTGAGTGTAGGATCAATGCTACACACAACATGAAAGTTTTGACTTCTGAATCATGAAATCTAATCCTGAACCTAAGTCTGAATCTAAACCTGAATTTCAATCATAATGTGAACCTGACTAAACCTGAACCTGAACCTGAACCTGAATTTGAAACTGAACCTGAACCTGAACCTTAGCCTGAACCTGAACCTGAACCCGAACCTGAACCTGAACTTGAACCTGGACCTTAATCTGAACCTGAATCTGAACCTGAACCTAAACCTGAACCTGGACCTGAACCTGAACCTGAACCTGAACCTGAACCTGAACCTGAACCTGAACCAAAACCTAAATCTACAAACCCTGAACCTAAACCTGAACCTAAACCTGAACCTGAACCTGAACCTAAACCTGAACCAAAACCTAAATCTACAAATCCTGAACCTAAACCTGAACCTAAACCTGAACCTGACACTGAACCTGAACCTGAACCTGAACCTGAACCTGAACCTGAACCTGAACCTGAACATGAACCTGAACCTGAACCTAACCCTGAACCTGAACCTAAACCTGAACCTGAACCCTGAACCTGAACCCTGAACCTGAACCTGAACCTAAACCTGAACCCGAACCTGGACCTGAATGAATCTCAAATTCCCATTCATTCCTCTGCCTGATGTTGAGTAAATAATGATCTGAGTGGGAATAAATCATCTTAAGCATGATTAAAATCTTCAGAAAACTTGGATTATTTTGAAATGGCGTAAAATATGATGTATTTATCAAGTTATTCATGAGTTCACGCCTTAAAGTTTAACACCAACTTATCATATATAAAGAATCTGAACTAAAAATGGAAACATTGCCATTTTTGATGATATCTTGATTTTTAGTTCTTATCTCCAATTTCTATTTGCATAACTTTGAATAATAAATACAATATTTACAAAATATACTAAAACTTAACTATGAATATTAATATTCTAAAACTTAAATTAAGAATATCAATATTTTAAACTTAAATTAAGAATATCAATATTCTAAACTCAAATTAAAAATATCAATATTCTAAACATATTTTTAGCATTTAAATATATGATAAATTTAAACTATTAATATCTATCAATGTAAATGTATAGATGTTAGGTACTTTTACAAATGTTCAGTTTCCCAAGCGGCAACTTCCCAAGTATTTTCCAGTCGCAGCGTTCGACCCCCTAGCCTTATCTAGCTGCAGCGCTCGCCCCTAGCCCATCCTAACCACAGCGCTCGGCCCCTAGCCCATCCTAACCACAGCGCTCGGCCCCCTCATTGCACCCTGTGCCACATCAGAAAGGCGAAACCTAACCTGAAAGGTACATTTGGGAAGTTGCCACTTGGGAAATTGTCACTTGGGAAGTTGCCCTTGGGAAAAGGCTTGAGACAGAACGTATACATATATTCGGCTTTTCTGTTTGGGTTAGGGTTTGTTAGTGTCTTATAAACGCCTTACGTCTAGACCGAACGGGCAAAAATTTTTGGGGTAACCCACTTGACCTAAGTAATTTGATCAATTCTTTCCGGATTTTTAAAATGTTGAAAATTCGCCAATGAAAAAATTTATTGAGATTTACATAGAAAAAATAATGGCTTAGTAAACAACATTCTACAGAATGTAAAAGTGTAAAAAAGGGACGCGGAGAACCATCGAAACCTAGTTTCTCATGAACAGTCTCTTAGCTGAACCAAGAGTATTGACCTCTAACTCTTCAAGTTCAAGTTTGTTATTGAATCCCTATACTGGAGTAAACCTGAACTATATGAATTATATCTAGGAAACCAGGATGAACTAAACTGAATATATTTGTAATCTATACTTCACCCAGATCTACACATTTATCAACTTCCAACTAAATATAAAATTATACAACAGACATTTTACCACTTACTCCCCCCCCCCCGACCCAAACCTGTAATTTATGTCTTGTCTTTAAGAATAGATTTACCACAAATGTAAAAATTTCTCATTAAAGTAAAATATTTTTCTCATTTCATTCTATTGAAAAAAATAATTTATGTATGTATATATTGTATATGTTAGATGCGTCAGAGGGTTCTAGAATTATCTAAAATTATACGTTTCTCAGTACATTGTAGTTAACAGCATAGAAGCCTTAAAAGCAACTAAGTTTTTGTTATGTTTTCATGGCCAAGTATAAGAGGGTAGGATGAGAATTTATATCTCTATATTTTGGGTAAATAGCCAGGAATTCAGGAATTCAAGAATTCTGGAATACAGCCTAGGGTTTCAATAATACTACCAGTTCAACCCTTAAACTACTTTACAAATATCTAACAGAGTACAGGGGGAAATCATCAAATGTATTAATGCAGGGTTTACTCATTGCAGGTAATGAATAATTCATCCTTTTATCATGAAGAAATGGATAAAAAAAATGGATAGATAAATAAATGAATATTGATATTATGAATATTAAAGGATAAATAGATACAAAGATGAAAGAAAAGATAGATGAAAAAATAGATAGATAAAATGATGAATAGAAAGATAAAATGATGAATAGAAAGATGAAAGGATGATATGATAGATGAAAGGATAGCTAGATAAAATTATGTATATGTGAATAGATAGATGAATGGATGAATAGATAGATGAAAGGATGAATAGATAGATGAAAGGATAAGTAGATAGATGAAAAGATGAATAGATAGATGAAAGGATGAATAGAAAGATGTAAGGATGAATAAATAGATGAAAGGATGAATAGATAGATGAAAGGATGAATGGGTGGATTTAACACCGTGAAGTATCTGTTCAATGTATAATGAATGAAATCTATAATTCTTTGACAATTATATAAGTGAACACTCTGTCTTCTGTCAATTTATAATTATCCACTTAAACCCAAATCTAGAATTTACTCAATCCAATCCAAACTAAATTTATCACTTCCGACCAATTCATCCAATCCAACCTAACCTTATCTTTTACACCCAATTCAATCAATTCAAACCAATTTTCGACCGATTCATCCTATTCATAATAATTTTCTCACCAATTAATCCAATTCAAACCGATTTTCGACTAATGCGTTCAAATCTTACCAATTTTCCGACCAATTCTTCCAATCCACTCAAATTTTCGACCAATTCATCGAATCCAAACAAATTTTTCGATCAATTCATCGAATCCAACCATTTTTTTCGACCGATTCATCGAATCCAAACCAATTCTTCGACCGATTCATCGAATCCAAACCAATTTTTCGATCAATTCATCGAATCCAAACCAATTTTTGACCAATTCATCGAATCCAAACAAATTTTTCGACCAATTCATTGAATCCAAACCAATTTTCGACCAAATTATCGAATCCAAACCAATTTTTCGACCAATTCAACGAATCCAAACCAATTTTTCGACGAAGGAATTGAGTGCAAGACAAGGTATTTCAAACTGTGAAATCTGATCAGAAATATTCTTAGCTTGGTTTGAAAAGTTAAAGTTCAATAGGTTGACTTTCCAGGCACAGCTGGGTTCCAAAGCTAGTTATCAAATGAATAAATTGGCAAACTAAACAAGAAAAGTAATTTTATGAAATTCAATCCAATCGATACATCTACTTACCATTTAAAATTGAAACTTACATCAAAAATTAATAAAAACCTATTTAAAGCGAAAAATTAAAGTTAAAAGTAAAACTAATTTCAAGAAATGTTGATGTTATCCAACCCTATTGCATGCAAACTGTATTCTAACTTTACCATTATTGAGGGCGGACCGCTTAAAGCTAGCAAATATTGCACTAGCATTTCCGCGAATTCACGGCAAATTTTGCACATGCCGGTTATTAAATTACATCTATGAATATAGAGAAATTATGCAAATTTGAAATGATACCCCGTCGCATTTTCAAACCTTCAATCATATCTTAATATTCACCTATAGACCTTTTTAATGGAGTACTTTGGTTATAGTAGCTTATTGTATGTATTGTATGTATTTGTATGAAGTTTAGAATATTTAGGCACACTTAATATACACTAGGCAGTACGCACTGCTTATATCCCCTGTATCTCCTATATGCCTCTGTATCTTCTGTATTTACTGTATATCCTGTATCCTCTGTATCCTCTGTATCCTCTGTATCCTCTGTATCCTCTGTATCCTCTGTATCTTCTTTATTCCCTGTATCTTCTGTATTCCCTGTATCTCATGTATCCTCTGTATCTCATGTATCCTCTGTATCTCCTGTATCCTCTGTATCTCCTGTATCCTCTGTATCTCCTGTATCCTCTGTATCTCCTGTATCCTCTGTAACGTCTGTATTCCCTGTATCTTCTGTATTCCTTGTATCTTATGTATCCTCTTTTTCTCATTTATCCTCTGTATCTCATGTATCCCCTGTATCTCATGTATCCTCTGTATCTCCTGTATCCTCTGAATCTCATGTATCCTCTGTATCTCATGTATCCTCTGTATCTCATGTATCCTCTGTATCTCCTGTATCCTCTGTATCCTCTGTATCTCCTGTATCCTCTGTAACTTCTGTATTCCCTGTATCTTCTGTATTCCTTGTATCTTATGTATCCGCTGTTTCTAGTGTATCCTCTGCATTCCCTCTGACTTCTGTATCTCCTGTTTCCTCTGTATCCTCTGTTTCTCCTGTACCCTCTGTTTTCCCTTTTAACTTCTGTATCCTCTGTTTCTCCTGTATCCTCTGTATTCCCTTTAACTTCTGTATCCTCTGTTTCTCCTGTTTCCTCTGTTTTCCCTTTAACTTCTGTATCTCCTCTATCCTCAGTATCCTCTGTTTCTCGTGTAACTTCTGTATCTCCTGTATCCTCTGTATCCCCTATATCCTCTGTATCTCATGTAACTTCTGTATTTCATGTAGCTTCTGTATCTTATGTATCCTCTGTATATCCTGTATCCTCTGTATATCCTGCATCCTCAGTATCTCCTGCATACTCTGTATCTCCTGTAACTTCTGTATCTTCTGTATCCTCTGTATCTCCTGTAACCTCTATATCTCATGTATTCTCTATATCTTCTGCATATTCCTGTATCCCCTTAATACATCTGTATCTCCTGTTTTCTCTGTATCGCTGTGTCCGTCTATTTATTCTGAAGCCGTCTGTATCTCTTGCATTCTCTGTATTTTTGTACCCCTTGATATCCCTTTTACAATGTACATTTATTCCGTATCTCGTGCATTTACAATATCCTATGTTTATTCTGCAATTCTTGAATCTCCTTTAACCCCTGTATCTCCAGTTTATCTGGGAGTATCTTGGTACTGGATTAAGGATGGAATTATACAGATTTCACGGGATATATCTGAGATATCTGAGTAGGACGGTTTATGCTTACCACCCTTCTTTTATATCAGAAAATTAGAACCCTTCATAAATATAATTTGTTCTCCTAAGTCCATTGAAATGTGCTATTTCCTCTTGAATATTGCTGCTTCTTCTTAAACTTTGCTGTTTTCAACTAAATTTTTTGCGGTATTTAACTGAATCTTGTTTTTTTTTCTGTCTGGATCTTGCGGTTTCCATAAGAATTGAACTGTTGCCACATAAATCTCGCTATAAAAATGTAGCTGTTTCAGCTAAATCAGACTGTTTACGTTTCAATTTTGCTGTTTTCCTCCGATAAAATCTGCGGGAATCGCTCTTAATCCATACGAATTCATACTTTTAAACTATTTGGACACATACGGGAATAAAAAGCTTCTATCTCCTTTAGCGGGTTCTAAGCTTAATCTTATATTATATAAATATCTCTGCTCCAGATCAACCAGATGTTTAAAGAATATGACAGAAAATATCAACGTTTTTGCGGAACACATTTTACTTTATTTTTTTTCAACTCTCCGGAGAGAGGATGAAGTATTACGGAGTTGGCAATGTAAATTAAATTAAATTATAATCATGGATAGATACAGGTAAGCTGAGATTCATGACTTTAATGATATTTTAATACTTACAGTTCCTTACTCTTGGAATATTCAGAGGGATTTTGCAGAGTATTTACTAAAAATGACGCACACAATTAGACGCACTTAAGTAAAAACAATAAAGTGGACGCACATAATTTGATGCGCTTAAGTAAAAACAATAAAGTGGACGCACATAATTTGACGTGCTAATCAAAAAACAATAAAATGGACGCACACAATTAGACGCGCTAAAGTAAAAACAATTAGGTGGACGCCGACAGTTTGACGCGGTAAAGTGAAAACATGAAAGTGGAAAAACATAATTAGACATGTTGAAATGAACCCACTAAAGTGAACATACTAAAGTGAACGTACTAAAGTGAACACGCTGAACTGAACGTACTAGTGAACGTACTAAAGTGAACACGCTGAATTGAACGTACTAGTGAACGTACTAAAGTGAACACGCTGAATTGAACGTACTAGTTAACGTACTAAAGTGAACACGCTGAATTGAACGTACTAAAGTGAACGTACTAAAGTGAACACGCTGAATTGGACGTACTAGTGAACGTACTAAAGTGAACACGCTGAATTGAACGTACTAAAGTGAACAGTGAACACAGTATACTGTGGACATTTATAATTAATTAGAATAAAGTTCTGGATAAAGATAAATGGTATATCTAAATATTAACGGTATGAAGTGGAAGTGTAATGGCAGGAAGTGGTAAAGAGGAAGTTGGAGAAAAATCAATATTTATAATTTATCTCTCTTCAGATAATTGAACTTGTAAGTTCTCAAGGTTAAAGGAGTAGTTCTCAGTAGTAACTTTCAGACCCACCCTTCCTTCCCTTCCTTCCCTTCCTTCACTTCCTTCCCTTCCTTCCCTTCCAAAACCTGAGCATAAATATTTAATAAAACTTGAAAGAACTCCCAAGTATTAAATTAATAACCAGAGATAACCTTTAAAGTTCTGGTCAATATCTAGCTCGGAAATTCCATCATACAGACTTCTTCACTTCTCTTTACTTTCTATTCTTTTACTCACAACCATTCTACATACTTCTACACTTCTCCTTACATTCTATCCTTTTACTCACAACCATTCTACATACTTCTACACTTCTCGTTACTTTCTATCCTTTTACTCACAACCATTCTATATAATTCTTCACTTCTCCTTACTTTCTATCCTTTTACTCACAACCATTCTTCATACTTCTTCACTTCTCCTTACTTTCTATCCTTTTACTCACAACCATTCTTCATACTTCTTCACTTCTCCTTACTTTCTATCCTTTTACTCACAACCATTCTTCATACTTCTTCACTTCTCCTNAAACCCCCCCCCCCCCCTCTCTCCCTACTCCTCTCCTATGGTTTTCTAAGAACCTTTATGCCTGTACCCTGTATATGGAGTTAAAACAATAGATAATAAGGACGGAATATAAATTTATGTTTGAGCAGAAATCCTCTCTTTTCTCCGATCATCTATTCTACTCTACACGAGATAGTTAAAAAATAAATCAAAATATGGATATATATTATACAAATTACATACTTAAAGTCACAGTAAATATAAAAAATCGAGTTTACGATATAAAATGTCATCCATAATAGTTCTAACAATCAGAGTTTGTGTTAATCAACATTGTTAGGGCTTGGCAGTTTTCTGATATTTGCTCTTTTCACTAGAATCTCCCTAGAAGTCGCTGATTCATTTGGTGTACCGTCCCGGTTTGACTTTCTATAGCTTGTATGAGTATTGTACTGCTTGCTTGCTCTAGCTAGTTAAAAATCAGCCCTGTACTTGAAAAGAACCGGAGTTCACAGTGATTTTGGAAGCACCCTTTTCCTCCGCTTCAGGCCTTTTCTAGATACACCCTTTTCTTGTCCCCCNGGAAGGAAGGGAAGGAAGGGAAGGAAGGGAAGGAAGGGAAGGAAGGGAAGGAAGGGAAGGAAGGGAAGGAAGGGAAGGAAGGGAAGGAAGGGAAGGAAGGGAAGGAAGGGAAGGAAGGGAAGGAAGGGAAGGAAGGGAAGGAAGGGAAGGAAGGGAAGGAAGGGAAGGAAGGGAAGGAAGGGAAGGAAGGGAAGGAAGGGAAGGAAGGGAAGGAAGGGAAGGAAGGGAAGGAAGGGAAGGAAGGGAAGGAAGGGAAGGAAGGGAAGGAAGGGAAGGAAGGGAAGGAAGGGAAGGAAGGGAAGGAAGGGAAGGAAGGGAAGGAAGGGAAGGAAGGGAAGGAAGGGAAGGAAGGGAAGGAAGGGAAGGAAGGGAAGGAAGGGAAGGAAGGGAAGGAAGGGAAGGAAGGGAAGGAAGGGAAGGAAGGGAAGGAAGGGAAGGAAGGGAAGGAAGGGAAGGAAGGGAAGGAAGGGAAGGAAGGGAAGGAAGGGAAGGAAGGGAAGGAAGGGAAGGAGGGGAAAGGAGGGAGGGAGGAAGGGAGGGAGGGAGGGTTAGAAAATGCCATCAAAAGTGTGTGTCGTTGTCAATCCCTTATGGTACTCGCAAAATAAAATGTTAATAGACTCTACAAAACGACTTTTCATTGAAAATCGTAACTTTTTCTGATCTTGTTATACATTTAGTCTTTTTTCTGATCTTGTTATACATTTAGATTTTTTTCTGATTTTGTTATACATTTAGTCTTTTTTTCTGTTCTTGTTATACATTTAGTCTTCTTCTGATCTTGTTATACATTTAGTCTTTTTTCTGATCTTGTTATTCATTTAGTCTTTTTTCTGATCTTGTTATAAATTTAGTCTTTTTATCTGATCTTGTTATACATTTAGTCTTTTTTTCTGATCTTGTTATACATTTAGTCTTTACCCCCCAAATAAGGGGATATTTTTACACTGAAAAAAATGTTGCCTAGCTAAAAAAATTTGTTTTTCATGTATAGCCAAATGGACCATAACAAAAATTACTTAAAACCATTAAAAGGCAAAATCAAAATCTGTAAAAAAAAGAACTGTGTATTATGTGGATAAACTTAGTATTTACTATCTTCTTCACCCTGTAGTTCATAAACATGATTTTAATAACATATGTTACCCTCTGATCCAACCCTTACGCTGAGTATCCTCCCTTTCCCTTATACTCCCTCAACTCCTCCTTACCCTTTTCCTGATTTATCATCATTCTTATGTTTAAAATGTACAATGTGCATTGTTTTTATTTGCAATTCTCATTCGTTTATAGTGGGCCAACCATTTAAAACAACCTACTCATAGTAAATTGTGATTTTTTTATTTGTATTATCTCATGCTTTGTAGTTTGAATAAAAATATGAAATATGAAATGAAATGAACCCATTTCTGATGTGGGGCCTTGCCCTGTCAATAATGAAAACTGAAGAAAAAAATCAGCTTTTCTTAATTAAAAAAATTGACAAATAAGAACCAGAAACCGGGCAAAAAATATATTTATCGGAATTAGAGAAATTATACGAAACGCCCGGATTCCTTTCCATTTCTAAAAATCCAGTTTAATCCTAAAATTTATTTTATAACACTATAATTATGTAAACAATGGCTCTAAATGTGAGGGGTAGGTTAAGTTATAACATATTAAACAAAGTATATAAAAGAACCGAACTTGTATGATTAAACCGTGAGAAACTATGGTTTGAACAATATTTATATATTTAACACTCTAAAATTAGTTAAACGCAACATTTAACAGATTCAGTGAGATTTTGTGTTCTTCTGAGAATCCCAGTTATTAGGTTTTTTTTTACAAAAATTGTGGTTTTGAATAATTATTTATTTTCTGTGAAGAACTATAGACGACGTCAACCTATCTTCTGAAAATCAAAGGGTTTCCCTGTGAATCAGGCAGGTAATTGAAATAACGTCAACGTTCCCTTTAAAAACACATTGGGCCATTCTGTCCACGTTTGTTGCAGAAAAAGTATTAGTTCAACTACATACTTGGTACACTAGACGGGCTGGTATAAGCAAAGGCTGGATCGGATCATGCAACGAACTATCGGGGTGAAGATTATTGTAGATATTTTTCAAATATTTAGCACATTTTAATATCAACTTAGGTTTTCAAAATAAATATTAAGTCAGGTTTCCAAACTAAATATCGAGTCAGGTTTCCAAACTAAATATCAAGTCAGTTTCCAAACTAAATATCAAGCCAGGTTTCAAAACTAAATATCAAGCCAGGTTTCAAAACTAAATATCAAGTCAGGTTTTCAAATTAAATATTAAGTCAGGTCTAGTCAGGTTTCCAAACTAAATATCAAGTCAGGTTTCCAAACTAAATATCAAGTCAGGTTTCCAAACTAAATATCAAGTACGATTTCCAAACTAAGGTTTCCAAACTAAATATCAAGTCAGGTCTAATCAGGTTTCCAAATTAAATATCAAGTCAGGTTTCCAAACTATATATCAAGTCAGGTTTCCAAACTAAATATTAAGTCAGGTTTCCAAACGAAATATAAATAAAAACTAATCCCATAATAATTAAATTGCACACATTATGCGTACATATCTCAAACCTCATAAACACTCAAAAATGAATAAAAATTTCAAGACAATATAAATAAAATATGGTTTCTATATATATTTTTAAATAGATAAGGTCAACCATAAATTGATGTTGGGCGAAACTTTCATTTTCAAAAAGAAGGAAAAGTTTCCCAACAAAATATCAAGTCATGATTAGAATTTTACATTGTACAGACTTACCCACAAAGAATGAGACATCAGAGACGACTGTACGGAATATATTCAGCCTTTTTTGTTACAATAATGGTTCCCTAATGATTTACATTAGTTTCTTTCATCCCAAAATCTTTATAAAATGCCACAAGAAGTCTGTTTTCAGGTCGTCATTAAAACCTCGTCCTTTGTGGGTAACCCTGCATGTACTACCACCCCTTTTTGTATTCCATAAGAATGCAAGGTTTCCAAACAAAGTGCCAAGACATGGTAAAGAATATTGTGTATATACCACAACCCTATTATACACTTTTTTATGACATCTCCGTCAGTCAATTTTTCTTGAGGGCACACGACCACACGACCGCACGACCAGGCAAGACAGACACTACTTATATTCTACATACAAACATTAAGAACCTAGCTTGATACAGCTTGTATTCTAATACAAACATTAAGAAC
The DNA here is from genome assembly GCF_000591075.1 of Eurytemora carolleeae. NCBI lineage: Eukaryota > Metazoa > Arthropoda > Copepoda > Calanoida > Temoridae > Eurytemora > Eurytemora carolleeae. Next base: position 264,912 of record NW_019396026.1, read on the forward strand.
CTAGCTTGATACAGCTTAAATTCTGATACAAACATTATGAACCTAGCTTGATACAGCTTAAATTCTGATACAAACATTAAGAACCTAGCTTGATAGAGCTTAAATTCTGATACAAACATTATGAACCTAGCTTGATACAGCTTAAATTTTGATACAAACATTATGAACCTAGCTAGATACAACTTATTTTCTACATACAAACATAAAGAACCTAGCTTGAAGCAACTTATATTCTGATAAAAACATTAAGAACCTAGCTTGATACAGCTTGTATTCTGATACAAACATTAAGAACCTAGCTTGATACAGCTTATATTCTACATACAAACATAAGAAACATAGCTAGATATAACTTATATTCTGAAACAAACATTAAGAACCTAGCTTGATACAACTTATATTCTGATACAAACATTAAGAACCTAACTTGATACAGCTTATATTCTAATACAAACATTATGAACCTAGCTTGATACAGCTTATATTCTGATACAAACATCAAGAATTTAAAATTCAGTGATGGTGATGGACCAAACCTCTGTAGAGTAAAAAAGTAGATGTTAGTTCCACATTTATTGAAAATATATTTCGGTCTGGGTTGACCCTCGTCAGTTCTTGAGATTGTTTCTTCACAAAGATTAAAAACAAACATCAAGAACCTAGCTTAATACAGCTTGTATTCTAATACAAACATTATGAACCTAGCTTGATACAGCTTAAATTCTGATACAAACATTAAGAACCTAGCTAGATACAACTTATATTCTACATACAAACATAAAGAACCTAGCTTGATACAACTTATATTCTTATACAAACATTAAGAACCTAGTTAGATACAACTTATATTCTACATACAAACATAAAGAACCTAGCTTGATACAACTTATATTCTGATACAAACATTAAGAACCTAGCTAGATACAACTTATATTCTACATACAAACATAAAGAACCTAGCTTGAAACATCTTATACTCTAATACAAACATAAAGAACCTAGCTTGATACAGCTTATATTCTGATACAAACATTAAGAACCTAGCTAGATACAGCTTATATTCTACATAAAAACATAAAGAACCTAGCTTGATACAACTTATGTCCTACATACAAACATGAAGGACCTAGCTAGATACAACTTATGTCCTACACACAAACATAAAGGACCCAGCTAGATACAACTTATGTCCTACATACAAAAAATAAAGAACCTAGCTTGATACAACTTATGTCCTACATACAAACATAAAGGACCAAGCTAGATACAACTTATGTCCTACATACAAAAAATAAGGAACTTAGCTTGATACAACTTATGTCCTACATACAAACATAAAGAACCTAGCTAGATACAACTTATGTCTTACATAGAAACATAAAGAACCTAGCTAGATACAACTTATGTCCTACATACAAACATAAAGAACCTAGCTAGATACAACTTATATCCTACATACAAACATAAAGAACCTAGCTCGATACAACTTATATCCTACATACAAACATAAAGAACATAGCTAGATACAACTTATATCCTACATACAAACATAAAGAACCTAGCTAGATACAACTTAAATCCTACATACAAACATAAAAAAACTTTCCCTACTACTCAACCCCCTTCATTATCTTCAAATCATCGACAAAACTGAATGAAATGTTATAAAAAAGTATACAATTGTATTTTTATTGTATTCCTGACTAGGTTAACAAACAAATAATGAAATAAATCATAATAAATAAATAAATAAATAAATAAAGATAAAAATGGCCAGGAATTTAGCCATGGGACAGCTCGGTGGTCATTTACAATTTGGATAAAATTTCAAGGTTAGCGAATTTACTTTTCAATCAGGGAAACAAAACAACCTTAAACATGAACAACGGAAGAAAATAACAAATAACAAAAATATGCCCGTTCGTAAACACAGCTCTAGCTGCATATAAGATTGTATACATTTAGTTGCTCGGAGCTAGTTTTGTAAAAGATTGAGAAGGTTCTCGTTTTAGGAAGAAAAACATGGAAGGATCTTGACTCGGAAATAGGCAACCATGTTTTAAAAACAGGAACCATGTTTTAAAACAGAAAACATGTATCAAAAACAGGGAGCATATGCTTCAAAAACAGGAATCAGGTTTCTAAAACAGGAACCCAGGTTGAAAACAAGAACCATGTTTCAAAACAGGAATCATGTTTCAGAAAACAGGAACCATATTTTAAAACAGGGATCAGGTTTCAGAAAACAGGAACTATATTTTGAAAACAAGAATCTGGTTTCTGAAACAGGAACCATGTTTCGGAAATAGCAACCATCTTTTAAAAACAGAAGCAATTTCTAAAAACAGAAGCAATTTCCAAAAATAGGCACCATGTTTCAAAAACAGGAACCATGTTTCAAAAACAAGAACCATGTTTCAAAAACAGGAACCATGTTTCAAAAACAGAACCATGTTTCAAAAACAGGAACCATGTTTCAAAAACAAGAACCATGTTTAAAAAACAAGAACCATGTTTCAAAAACAGGAACCATGTTTCAAAAACAAGAACCATGTTTAAAAAACAGGAACCGTGTTTCAAAAACAGGAACCATGTTTTCACAAACAGGAATCTGTTTTATAAAACAGGAACCATGTGTTCACAAACAGGAATCTGTTTTATAAAACAAACATGTTTATACAAGGTTTTAAATGCATCAAAGAGAGAAAATATAGTTAAATATTTTCATGTCTGGTTTCATATGAAGCATTCTTGGTAAACGAGACAAAAATTAAACAGTCTAAATGTCTGGATACCTGAATGCCTTGATAACAATTCAGATATCCAGATATCCAGATATCCATATATCCATTTATTCAGATATTCAAATATCAAGATATCCAGATATTCAGACATACAGATATCCATATATTCAGATATTTAGATATTTAGATATCCAGATATCCATATATTCAGACATTCAGATATCCTAATGTCCAGATAGCCAAATATTCAGATATCCATATATTCAGATATTCGGATATTCAGATATTCAGATATCTAAATATCTACTTTTAGAATCTACGTGGTTTAACAAAATTCCGGAAAAAATATAGCATTCATGCATGCCAGGCTGTCCTGCATTTCGTTAGCTTACTTAGACATGCCAAAGGTCTTCTTTGACATGCCGGGAAGCAGCTTCGACATGCAAAATTGTATTTTGACCGGGATAATATTATCTTCGGTCTAATTACTTCAGATCAGGAGACAATATATACAAAACAATTTAACCAACTTGTATAAAAATATAAAAACAAGATCCCAACAATATTTAGGGATTAGTCTAAAAAATATACACCCCTGGGATTATGAAAACATGAGGCGGACTAGCTGGTTTATAAACTCTTGAGAACTGGAGTCGAGAGAAGAACATTTTCTTCCCATTAGTTTAAACTTACACAAATTAATCATATGTTTAACATTCAAGGTTTTTGCAAAAACAGTTTGGAACGGTTTCCAGATAATGTTGGAAAATGGTTGAAGATGATTTATGAATAATCTCATTATTTCCTACGGTTTCTATGGTTTGCGGGGAAGGAATTGCTATTGTTCACAAAGAAGCGTGGATTGTTTGAAGGTTTCTGACCCGCAACATTCAGAATCTAAAGATTATAACTAAATCCTGACGCTTTTCCTCCGACATTGAAATTGACGCTTACGCTTGAATGTCCACCGATATTCTTGTAGTTGCCGAAGAATTCTTGAGCTTCTTGATTCCTGACATCACGCTGGTTTTCAGATTCAACATCTTCATCTTCAAACAGTTCAATATCATCAGCTGGAGCTATACTCTGTGTACTACTAGCATCTAGGGTGGAGGGGATAGGGTTCACAAGCTCCTCTGGAGATGCGTCCCTCTCTTTTTGTACTTTAGCTCCGAAGGACGGATCTTGATCCGGGTCCTGGTAGTAGATGTAGTAGAGCTCGTCATTATCGATGCTAGGATTCTGAACGTATACGGATCCGGATGAAACCTCCTCAGCTAGGTTTGATGCTACCCCCGTGTTCTGATACTGACCTGGAGCCGGAGCTTCCTGGTACTGGGGTTGTGGTTCCTCCTGGGGTAAATTGTACCCGGAGTCTTCTCCGATTGAAAATGAAACATACTGCTCCTCTTCTGATGGCTGATTGTCTGCTGTGATCAGAGATATAATTGGGAACTGTTCTTCTCCGAATGAGCTTGGATCGTAGCTGTTAGAAGGAGCAGGAGTGTAGGCGGGAATGAAAACAGGTGCCTTAGTTGGTTCAGATGAAGGAGTGTTATACTTAGACAAGGAAATCTTGTTGCTGGCTTTAGGTGCCTCGTAGGGAGGAGGGACAGCAGGAGAACTATACTGTCCGGAGACAGGTTTAGGAGCAGGGGGAGAGTACTGAGGAGCAGGAGCAGGAGCACTGTACTGTGGAGCAGGAGCACTGTACTGTGGAGCAGGAGCAGCAGCTGCAGCAGGAGCGTTGTATTGAGGAGCAGGAGCAGGAGAGTTGTACTGAGTAGCAGCAGCAGGAGCGCTGTATTGAGGTGCAAGAGCTGGGGCATTGTACTTTGGAGCAGGAGCACTGTATTGAGGGGCAGGAGCCGGAGCGCTGTACTGTCTAGTTGATGATGAAGCACTATATTGGGGCGCCGGAGCTGGAGCGCTATATTGAGGAGCGGGGGCGCTGTACTGAGGAGCAGGAGAGTTATATTGAGAACTTGGAACAATATCAGCTGTCGAAGGTATATAAGGAACAGCAGGAACAGGAGCTCCGTAGCTGCTTGGAACCACTATTGGAGCAGGAGACACATACGTGGTGAGAACAGGAGCAGAAGAAGATACTGGTCCACTGTAGCTTGAACTAGAGGAGGAGGATAAAGAACTGATAACAATAGGTTCAGGAGCAGGTTCGGAGTATATAGCAGAGGAGATGAGATCATCTGTGTTTGCTAGCGGAGCATTAGCAATAGCATCATCTAGAGTAACAACATCAGATACATAACTTGAGACCGGAGCAGAGGGACGTTTCTCGTCAAATCCAATAGGAGTCCAACCTGAGTAATCCAGCTTCTGGTCATAACCTGGGTTCCGGGTAGGTTGATTGGATACAGCAGGATATCTAGGTTTAGATTTATACGGTCTCTGATTTGTGTGTGGTTTAGTTGGATAAGAAGGTTTGGTTGGATAAGAGGGTTTGGAAGGATAGGGTTTCTTAGGGTAGCTTGGTTTTCCATGTGCGACAGGAATATTGTTTCCATGAGTTTTACCACCAGGGGGAGAATACTTCTGACCACCTCCATAGGACTTAACCTGACGTCCGGGAGGTCTAGCTTGGTTCGAAGGGTATGGAGCTCGGTGGGTTGGTTGTTTTCTCCCTCCTCCCAGAATACCGAAGAATGCCTCAGACTGTACCTCCGCTACCACCAGGAGAGACACAACCAAGACCTGAAAATATTAATCTTATCAATTAGTGTGTGAGGACGGGTCGTAACAAACTATTTCCGGTAAATGGTTTACTAGAACTTCGCTACTATTGTTTGCGGTGTCAAACCCTAAATCAAACCTTCTCCGTTAATATCCTTGGTGTGTAACTAGAACAACAGTAAACTAGACCAATTCTAAAACCCCATTAAAAAACACTTTAAAATACAGTTTAGTTGCAGACAGAGCTCGGAGCTGGGTTAAGGATGGGTTGAGGGAGAGAGGGTTGGACTGGAGATATAATGAAACCTTCAATACTATACTATTATCTGCACTTACCTACCTTTTATATATATTTAACATTCTTAAAAATAATAAACTTTTGTTTATCGTGAAAAGTAGAATATTTCTGCTAATATTTCGATTATTGCAACATCAAGAGTATATATGAAAACGTAATTATGAGTTTTACAAAAATGAATGCAGTTTGATATTTAAGAACAATTCCTCCCAGTATGAAGTGCTGAAGAATACATTGTTTAGGGGATCATACAGGGGAATTAGGTTCAATAAAATCTAAGGTTGGGACGTATGAAGTACACATTTTTCTCCTGGTTGCAGGATGAAGAGGCTGTACCAGATCTCTTTATATTTTGTTTGCTCCGGGTTTAAGCCAGATAGGGGAAGATGTAAGATATATAAATATATATATATATATATATATATTTACTCCTGGTGTCAGGATTGAAGGAAGAATAGTGATTAAGGTTGAGGATGTAGGTTTGCATAATACCCGGAGGCATTTAATTGTAATCTTGGAGTTGAATACTCAGACTAGGAAGGAAATGATTTTTCTTTATCGTTTGTTCAGCCAACCTTAGTCTGGATTATGAGGAGGGAGGGGGGGGGGGTAGCCAATCTTAGTATGGATTATGAGAAGGGTGGGGGGGAGGGTTTAATTTGGAGGTAGTAAAGTAAGGGTTAAGCATACAAATTACGAAACAGTGATAATACATAACTATGAAGAAAAAATGAATCAATTCCCATTATGATCCTTTATATACATTACACCTGTTCTTTACACTCACTTTTTCCTTCCTTATATGTCTACATCTCAGGGGATATCAAATCATACCCCATCCCCCCTCCTTAGTTTGATATAAGATATAATTAACCATTTAGTCGGACGATTTATCAAGTTTAAGCTTCGTAACTGATTTCATGCAGGCTAGATATTTCAAGTCTCTCCGAGATGCCAATTAACCCAATATATGGACTGACAATGGGCGGTAGGTTTAATGTATATTTTAGGGGGGACATATTTTAGTATAAAAACCTATGTAGATTAATATCTGTCTCGTATTGTTTTGCATTTGAGATTAAATCATCCAAACAATGAATGATGATTTCTCAAAATAGGTTTTTACTGCTGAACAAGTCGGACCAAAATATTCGCTGATTAATTCAGAATTGCCGATATCCGATATCGGTTTTAGCGCTCAACTAGATACTGTAAACTAAAGGATTTGACCGTCAACAAAATAGTAATGAAAGTTGATTTAAGAATTGAAAATATCGACACGTACAACCATAGCTATAGAGAGAAATTCCGCTCTGAGTTTTTGTGTTCAGACCTACTACTGTAGGAGAGAGAAGGGTGGAAAATAAAATCCCAGTAAAAAGTGCTGAAAATGTTGGCATTTTAATTGTTTTTTCGGACACGGGACTTCTACACGATTCTACCACAAATACTATTATACACAATACAACATTATATTACAATGCACGCACTTAAACACCTTCTCTTTTTAAAAATTCATATCTAACTCCACATACTTGTATCTTCCTTACTTAATTTAAGACCATTCAAGCAAATTTTCTTCAGTTTAGTTTACGACCAAAATTAAGTATATTTTAAAGGTTTTTTGAAAGATAACTTTAGATTAGAATCCTGTTTTTTTTATTTTGTTCTGACAAATTGTATTTTAATGTACGTGTATCCGCAGATTCTAAAAAGAATGAAACGCTCAGTAAAAAACATCAATTTCTCTCTATATACATTAGCCTAAAGGAACTGATTTCTTGCCTCCAAATTTAATATTCCTATAGCAACCTTAGCTACAGGGTTACCCACAAAGAATGAGACTTCAGAGACGACTGTGCGGATTTTTTCAGACTTTGTTCTTACATTCAAGGTTCAATGCAACTTTAATTTGATCAAATTTTTTGCCAACTCATTAAATATGCCATTAGAAGTGTATATTTGAGAATAAATTTTCATATCGTTGTATTTAAAGGGTTTTCAGTCATCAATAAACCCTCATTCTTTGCGGGTAAATTTCCTGACTAAGATAAAAGTTCCTTTTTTATCTTTCTTATCATTCTCATAATATGCTTTACTTCATACAGTTGTAGAATGTAGTGTAAAATGTACTATATTGTATACTGTATACTGTATACTGTACTATAGTGTATACTGTACTATAGTGTATACTGTATACTGTATACTGTACTATAGTGTATAGTGTATACTGTATACTGTATACTGTACTATAGTGTATACTGTATACTGTATACTGTATACTGTATAGTGTATAGTGTATAGTGTATAGTGTATAGTGTATAGAGTATACTGTATACTGTATACTGTATACTGTACTATAGTGTATACTGTATACTGTATACTGTATACTGTACTATAGTGTATACTGTATACTGTATACTGTATACTGTATAGTGTATAGTGTATAGTGTATAGTGTATTCTGTATACTGTATACTGTATACTGTATACTGTATACTGTATACTGTATACTGTATACTGTATACTGTATACTATTATAAATCCTTGATTTTCAACCAACAGAATAAATTATAATTGTGAAATTCAAGAATAATATTCCACCCTATCCATAGTTATCTTTCCATCCTTCTATCATTCTATCCTTCTATCCTTTTATCCTTTAATCCTTTTATCCTTCTATCCTTCTATCCTTCTATCCTTCTATCCTTCTATCCTTCTATCCTTCTATCCTTCTATACTTCTATCCTTCTATCCTTCTATTCTTCTATCCTTCTATCCTTCTATCCTTCTATTCTTATCATTCTATCCTTTTATCCTTCTATCCTTCTATCCTTTTATCCTTTTATCCTTCTATCCTTCTATCCTTCTATCCTTCTATCCACCTATCCTTCTATCCTTCTATCCTTCTATACTTCTATCCTTCTATCCTTCTATTCTTCTATCCTTTTATCCGTCTATCCTTCTATTCTTATCATTCTATTTTTCAATTCTGATTTTTCCTTTTCTGTATAGTTGTATTTCCGTTTGCCTTTTGAGTCAAAATAACTGAGTCTTTGGCACAAACTCAACCAAATGTTGTAGAACTTAGATATTTTAAACTGTTGGATCAAATAATCTAAGATTAAAATATCAAAGGTTTACAACATCTAAATGCAAAGAAATATAAGAATAAGAAAATTTGAGTTTGTGGCAAAGACTCAAATCCTTTGTTAATATTTTTTTGTAAGTTTTGCGCTTAATAAATTTCAAAATTGTCTTCAATTTTGAAATTTTGGAAATTTCCCACAAATATTATAATTCCATATATTTCGCAGGCCCCCCCCCCCCCTCCTCCATTCTCAAACGTTTAAAAACTTGACGCTTTATTCATTCATGAATATTTGAGAAGACTCTAAGGCTAGCAGGACCCACCTGGGAGTTTCCTTCCTAACACTTAGCCTACTCTGTCTGTATTACAAGGTTGAATGAAGATGTCTTAATTAGGTAGAAGTAGTTCTCCCTCCTGCTGGGTTCCTGGGATCCGTCTGTAGTTTCTGGCACACGGAGCAATCCCAGGATCCGTCCCTCACATATACTAATATTCAACATGTTGGACATCTAGAGAGAAGAAAACTGAACACATACCTGTCTACATCATTCAGACAAATTACAGGACTGCAGGGGCGGAGTTACAGAGAAATAACAGGATTGGTTTAGCAGAAGAATCAAACTCAACTCTTCAAAACCTCAGACCAATCAATTCCACTTGAGAAAAAATTAAAAAATACATTTTGCAGATTGTAGAAATAAATTCCATGAACTTATCTCATCATAATCTCTCTCTTCAGGACAGACCATCTTTCGATTTCCAGAGAAAAATTTGAAAAAATTCCTGTTATGATGCACCCGTCCTTGTAATAAAAGGGTGAGCTCCAACAGGTCGAAATGACCTGGAGAAGGGATGGAATGTGAGAAGACTGAACCTTCTGTCGAATGGTATTTTAACAACTCAGGACAGGTCGTCTTGTGACTCATTCACAAAATCTTGGACCGGGATAGAATATCAAAATGTGGAAACTTGTCCGTAAAAATATCTTATTCTCATAAGATCTGTAAGTTTTCAGGGTTTGGACCTAAATAGGTTTGGTTGAGGGGGGGAAGGATGATCCCTGCATGAGTGTGTGTAGAGATGACCCTGACCCGGGCTAAAATCATAGTTACAGGGAACACTTCTTAGTGGGGGATATATGGGGTTTCCTGAAGAATAGGAATTCTAATTAGGATTTAATGATATTTTTTGCCTCTGAAGGAGGAGAATTTCTCACTTATGACTCAGTGTGGTATTTTTTGCAATTATTATGATAATCAATTTAAATGATTGTATGGAAAAACAAATTGAAGAATTTCTGCGTATTAACCCGGACTGTTTTTCTTCGTTAAGTTGAAAGAGTGGGTTAGAAAAATGTAGTTTGCACTTTGGTTTGACCTTAAATAAGGCAGAAAATTGTTTATAATTCTCTAAACCATATTTTTATAAAGCAGGTTTATGTTATGAGTAAAATCAAGAATCTCTAGGTTGGGTGAAGAAGGTGGAGGTGTGAAACATACCAAACCTTCGGAATCTGTGCTAATAATAGAACCCGGAGTCAAGATAGAACCTGAGATACGCGGGGTAAATACAGGGTTAGAGGTTTACGTATCTCCTACATATATTATACAAACTTCAATACAAGTAAATAGATACAGGAGCTACTACTGTAGCTCAGTGTAGCACTGCAGAAGTATAGCAGTGCAACAATGTAGCTGTCAAAGTGCAGTGCACCAGCAATGCCTAACTGTAGCTTGTGCAGTGCAGTTGTAGTAAAGCGCAGTGCTTTAATGCAAAAGTGTAGATAGTGCAGTGCAGTTCTACAATGCAACAGTGTATATAGTGCAGTGCAGTGCTGAAATAAAACTGTGTAGAAAGTGCAGTGCAGTGCTTAAGTGCTACAGTGTATATAGTGAAGTGCAGTGCTGCAATCCAACAGTAAAGATAGTGGAGTGCAGTGCTGCAATGAAACAGTGTAATTAGTGCATTGCAAAGCTGCAATGCAACATTGTAGATTGTAAAGTGCAGTGCTGCAGTGCAACGATGTGACTAGTGCAGCCAGTGAAGTGCAGCACTGCAGCAATGTATTCGTGCAGTATATCTGTGTAAAAATACAGAACATTGAAGCAATCTAGCAGTTTATTAGTTGTAGCAATACAGAACAGTGTAGCAACCTAGAAGTTTATTATTTGTAGGAACTATTTGTATTCTCATGAATATATTCATATTAATGCATTTCCTGATAAAATCTTAACATAGCTGTAGAACATCAAAAGGGTTGAGGGCCTCTAAGTTGGGGTTTGAATGCTCTGCGTCTGTACAAAATTCGTTCTTCGTTAAAATTGTTCGTTAACTTGATCAGCTGACATAAATACATATATCAATGGAATATACATGTTAAAAGCTCTATTTGATTTCTAGAGTATGCATTGATAATGCAATCACTGACACATGTCATATCCTTGCCTGGATATCAATGCAGGATATATAGAAGACAAGCATATTACGAGTATATGCCTATATAAGCAAGCAGAATATGCAATGTAAACATTGAGAGTTAAGTAAATATTTGGTATTGGTTATAGGTTCATATATGCATGCAGGAAGTCCAAAGAAAAATGGGAATTAAGCGTAAAATATAAAAAGTTGTAATCACGCTAATTCTTGGATTTTCAAAATATTGCTTGTAAACATTTAATTCATTCAAAGACAATTTACAAGTCTTTTTTTCATGAGGACACCTGTATGGTGTGCACTATGCATGTGTTTGCATTCTCAAGAATAAACTCATTTGCTTATTTTCTTCAATTCTCACCGGTATGGTAATCAAAACATAGGAGACACGCCCAACCTACAAGATACACCACGCCCACCCACATACTCTAGGAATACACGTTATCACTCAAAAGAAAAGAAAAAGCGAGATACGGTGGTCGGCGATAATATGAATACAATGAAGACGACCTTACTATTTAAGTTTTGATTTAAAACAAGCTTTTTTTCAAATTACAAGTTTACTAGTAAGCTAAGAGAAGCTGTAAACTGACAGCTCCTTTCTGTATCAATGTTTATGTGCATCTATGATGTTTAAAAGCTTGGTGGAAATCAAAATTGAAATCGAAAGTCGTCTTCATTGTATTGGTATATACGACAATGACTGTATAAAGTAGATTTTTAATATTTTTAAACACTGCAATCACTCGATAAAACGCTAGTAGCAAAAACTTTACATATTATCATAATATTATGTTTAAACTTTAGAATAAATTATAAATTGTCTTTGCTTGGATTTATAATGAAATATGTGGTGTAAATATAAATTCACGTTTCCCAAAAATCGTTTACGGCACTGTGATGATAATGATACAATGTGTACATAAGTATTGTCGTCTTTGAATGTTCTAATAGCTTTTTTTTTGAACATGTTTGCACTGAATATATAATGAGCCTGGAGTACTAAATATATAATGAGCCTGGAGTACTAAATATATAATGAGCCTGGAGTACTAAATATATAATGAGCCTGGAGTACTAAATATATACTGAGCCTGGAATACTAAATATATAATGAGCCTGGAGTACTCAATATATAATGAGCCTGGAGTACTAAATATATAATGAGCCTGGAGTACTAAATATATAATGAGCCTGGAGTACTAAATATATAATGAGCCTGGAATACTAAATATATAATGAGCCTGGAATACTAAATATATAATGATCCTGGAGTACTAAATATATAATGAGCCTGGAATACTAAATATATAATGATCCTGGAGTACAAAATGTATAATGAGCCTGGAGTTCTTAATATATAATGAGCCTGGAGTACTAAATATATAATGAGCCTGGAGCACTAATATATAATGAGCCTGGAGTTCTAAATACATAATGAGCCTGGAGTACTAAATGTATATTGAGCCTGGAGTATTAAATATATAATGAGCCTGGAGTACTAATTATATAATGAGCCTGGATTACTAAATATATATTGAGCCTGGAGTACTAAATATATAATGAGCCTGGAGTACTAAATGTATAATGAGCCTGGAGTTCTAAATATATAATGATCCTGGAGTAAAAAATGTATAACGAGCCTGGAGTGCTAAATATATAATGAGCCTGGAGTACTAAATATATAATGAGCCTGGAGTACTAAATATATAATGAGCCTGGAGTTATAAATATATAATGATCCTGGAGTACTAAATATATAATGAGCCTGGAGCACTAATATGTAATGAGCCTGGAGTTCTAAATATATAATGAGCCTGGAGTACTAAATGTATAATGAGTTTGGAGCACTAAATATATAATGATCCTGGGGTACTAAAATGGATCTAAATGTTAAGGAAATAAAAGCGTAAATATGGAGTTCTCTCTCATGATTGTAAAACAATAAATTATTGAAATATAAAACCAATAAAATCTCAATATATTTTTTTACATTAACAGTAAATGTATGTAATTGCTAATAATACTGCCAATTGTTCCAAATACTGAGGTTTGATGAAGGATTGTATGATAAGAATGAGAAGAATGAGAAGAATGCAAACTAGAAACGGAAATAAAGAATTCGACCTTTGTGTCTACTAATCTGGTTAATTCGACAATATGCAATGTACAATGTTTTGTGATTCAAACACTGTTTTGACGTGGAACTGGTTTAATCAGATAAACCTTGTTTATATCTGTAGGCTTCGGATATACCTAATCCTAAGCTGAAATTTTATCATGAAGGGATAGATCTATACATATCAAAACCTGTAGCGATAGCTGATATAAACTGAAACCTGCAGGGATAGCTGATATAAACTGAAACCTGTAGGGATAGCTGATTTAAACTGAAACCTGTAGGGATAGCTGAAATAACCAAACCTGTAGGGATAGCTGATATTAACCGAAACCTGTAGGGATAACTGATATAAACCAAACCTGTAGGGATAGCTGATATAAACCAAACCTGTAGGGATAGCTGATATAAACCGAACCAAACCTGTAGGGATAGCTGATATTAACCGAAACCTGTAGGGATAACTGATATAAACCAAACCTGTAGGGATAGCTGACATTAACCGAAACCTGTAGAGATAACTGATATAAACCGAAACCTAAAGGATAGCTGATATAAACCGAAACCTCTAGGGATAGCTGATAAAAACCGTAACCTGTTGGGATAACTGATATAAACCGAAACCTGTTGGAATAACTGATATGAACAGAATCCTGTAGGGATAGCTGATATTAACCGAAACCTGTATTGATAACTGATATAAACCGAAACCTATAGGGATAGCTAATATAAACCGAAACCTGTAGGGATAGCTGATATAAACCGAAACCTCTGTATTGAAAGCTGATATAAACCTGTAGGGATAGATCAATACAAACCAAAATCTACAGCAGACATAAATCTAAACGAGATTTATTTCGCACGCTAGATATGTACATTTTATTTGTTTGTTTAAATCTTGAATTGTATGATAAAGAATCCTGCCTACCCTGTAAACTGTAAAGATTGTTGTGAAACTTCCAACGTTTCCTGTCACAATACATTTGCATTCCCACACAACCAAGGCAACAAGAAAATTTTCGATTAACAATTTTTCATAAATAATCTTCTGGTTTTACAGTTGTAAAGCAAACTGGTGGATTTATTGCGTCGTCTTCCTTGAAGATTATCCTTTATGATTTTAGGTTCTGCTCGTGACAAGCTTGGAATACAAACGGAAGGGCTAAATTACTCTAAACTACCGGATAGGATGTGTACAGTGTAAATTTCAAGAGTTCTACTTAGTCCCCATATATCTTGAGTCAAGACATAGTTTCTATTCAGAACAATTTGTTTAAAAATCCATCAAGTGAGTGGATTCTCGACTTCAAAGAATGATGGAAAAATCTGGGAAAAGTTTGTTTCTCTGAATATAATTGTTTCTGTCTTTTTACTTGACGTTTCACTCAACGAGTTAAATAGCATACAATTATATGTCAAACTCATTACAATCAAATAAAACAAACTCAGGGCACGGTTTAAGGAGCTTGGGAGGGTTAGGGGGGTTGTCTTTAAATATAAATGTAGAGAAGTGTAAAAAGAGGATTTATAAACGTAGGAAAAGGATATAGAAGTATTAATGAAAGTGATATGAAGCATATTAAATAGCAAGGAGAGTGATTGGAGTGGTTTTGAAAGAATTGAAGTAAACATGAGGGGGGAATAATAATGTAAGATTTAAGATAGTTTTAAAGTTAAAACTGAACAATTTCAATAATTTTATGTTCTGTTATGACAACAATATAGAAACCGTAATTATATATAATTATTTTTGTATTTATTCTTAAAGGTCATTTTGCTAATTATGAATTATTGTTCAGATTTTTTGCAAAATACGTGACAATTTGTGTCTCGGTTGCTCAGTTCCTTTAATATTCGACAACAAGGCCGGGGTTTAAGAACATCTGAAGAAACACAAATAATGCATTTTGCTAATTAAAGGAATCTAATTACGATATTAATCTTTACTAACGGATAACATCTGAATTTATTCGTTTTTAATTTCCTTACAACAAAAAGTTATTTCATGACGTATTTCCAAAGTACACTCTTCGAATGATATCTAACAAAATCTGAAAATCAATTTTCCGCCATTGAATCCCATGAAACGGTCAAACAATAAAATCCTTTGGTCTTGGTTTTCAGTTTTAAGATATAAAGGCATTCTTTCAAGGTCAGATCTTAGCTCAAGTTCTTGATACTCCCCCCTCCTCCCCAAACCCCAATCAGCTCCCTTTTTTCACGCCCCCCCCCCCTTCTTTCATGCTATACCCCCTACCCCTGCTCTACACATTTAATATTACGGTTTAATTATAAACCATTTTAGCAACAAAACCTTAGATTTAGATTAGAGACCTCCCGGTCTTCATAATATCTAGTTTATTAATCAATATTTCCGCAATATCTTCTTCCTTGTTCTTCGTTCTACATGTTCTACATGTTCTACATATTCTACATGTTCTACATGTTCTACATGTTCTACAAGTTCTACAAGTTCTACAAGTTCTACATGTTCTACATGTTCTACATTTTCTATAAGTTCTACGTGTTCTACATGTTCTACATGTTCTGCATGTTCTACATGTTCTACATGTTCTACATGTTCTACATGTTCTACATGTTCTACATGTTCTACATGTTCTACATGTTCTACATGTTCTACATGTTCTACATGTTCTACATGTTCTACATGTTCTACATGTTCTACATGTTCTACATGTTCTACATGTTCTACATGTTCTACATGTTCTACATGTTCTACATGTTCTACATGTTCTACATGTTCTACATGTTCTACATGTTCTACNCCTGCTGAATCCTGCTGAATTCTACTGAATCCTGCTGAATCCTATTGAATCCTGCTGATTCCTGCTGAATCCTACTGAATCCTGCTGAGTCCTACTGAATCCTGCTGAATCCTACAAAATCCTGCTGAATCCAACTGAATCCTACTGAATCCTGCTGAATCCTACTGAATCCTGCTGAATCCTACTGAATCCTACTGAATTCTGCTGAGTCCTACTGAATCCTACTGAATCCTGCTGAATTCTGCTGAATCCTGCTGAATCCTACTGAATCCTACTGAATCCTGGTGTAACCGTAGAACTCTTCTGTTCACAAATTGACTGAAAATGATTTGACAAAAAATAGGCGTAAAATACAAGGCATAATTTTTTGAGAAGATTGGAAACAATTTTTCGGTGTAAATTATTACGAAATAAAATATTTTGATGAATGATAAAATTAATAGCGTATCATTCCTTGAAAGAAAATACGTTCTTTTGATAGCATTTTATTCCACGGCCTCTATTTGTATTTATCTCTATATATCTATATCTCTATATCTTTATAACTCTATATCTGTATATCTGTATATCTGTATATCTGTATATCTTTATAACTCTATATCTGTATATCTGTATATCTGTATATCTGTATATCTGTATATCTGTATATCTGTATATCTGTATATCTCTATATCTCGTTATCTCTATATCTCTATATCTCTATACCTCTATCTCTATATCTCTATATCTCTATATCTCTATGTGACTGAACACACCCTAATCCTAGGATCCGATCACCAGATAAAGATATTAAATTACAATAGTTTGATTCATCGCCCGTCAACAGAATTCATTATATTAGGAAAACTAATGAATTCCAATCAAATAAACGTTGGGATGGATCCACCATTATCTTGTTCTATCAGAGGCAAAAACATAATAATATTGATAACTAATAATATTTTCATAATATGAATATGATGTCCAAAAATTCGTTAAAAACGAGAGCTAGATAGTTAATATATTATAAATAATTAAATATTATAAGAATATTATAAAAGATCTAAGGGACTGTAAAGTGTAGAGAAAGATGAAAAAAGACAAAAAAAAGGGTGTGAGATAAATAGGAGTAAACATAATAATGGAACTACAGAGAAAAGGTGAAAAGAAAGAAAAGGAGAGGGAAAGGAGTAAGGGTATGATAGGAGGGAGTGAAAAGCAGAAAGGAATATGGGCTGGTTAGACGGTGGGAAGGAAAGGAGATAGGGAAAGGAGTAAGGGTATGATAGGAGGGAGTGAAAAGCAGAAAGGAATAAGGGCTGGTTAGAATCCTATTCCGCCTGATGCCTACTTCACCTAATAGCTACTCCACATAATACCTATTCCACCTAATACCTACTCCACCTAATACCTATTCCACCTAATGCCTATTCCACCTAATACCTTCTACATCTAATACCTATTCCACCTAATACACACATAATGCCTACTCCACCTAAGGCCTATTCCACCTAATACCTACTCCACCTAATGCCTATTCCACCTAATACCTACTCCAACTAATGCCTATTTCACCTAATACCTTCTCCATCTAATACCTACTCCACCTAATGCCTTTTCCACCTAATACCTACTCCACCTAATACCTACTCCACCTTATACCTACTCTACCTAATACCTACTCCACATAATGCCTATTTCACCTAATACGTACTTCACGTTCACCTAATGCCTATTCCACCTAATACACACCTAATTCCTACTCCACCTAATGCCTATTCCACATAATACCTACTCCACCTAATGCTTACTCCATTTAATACCTACTCCACCTAATGTCTACTTTAAAAAATACTCAGTTTTTTACAAAAGCACAACGTAGTAAAAATCCAGCCTAAAAAGTAAGCAAACCAGCCAAACAATTGTTTGAACGAAATGACCTAAATGTTTGCGAAGTAACTGAACACTTGTCTAAACTCAATGTTCTTAACCTAACATGTTAGAAGGGTTGAAAAGATATAGGGATCTGAAAACTAGAGTTTGAGTTTAAGGTTCGAGTGTGCAGTTCCTTTATTTATATTTGAGAGAGATAAATTCAATAATACAAATGTGACGTTGAACTGGGTTAGAATGTTTTAATGCGTAATAATTAATGAAAAACAAACGTAACTTCATTAAGAAATTAAGGAACAAATCACTTTTCATAAACTCTGATCATTTTCTCTGTGCCTTTTATATGCCAAACTATGAAGTTTGATATATCAAATGGCCTAAGTGTGAAACATCTAAGGTAAACCTTATCAGGTTCCAAAATTATAAGGATTAGAAAATGACAGTGATCAGTTCCTTTGATTTTTGTTCTATAAAAGGAAGGGTTGGAACAGTTTCTATAATGCATAAAACCATAGGATATACGGATACCTACTATCTATATATTTATCCAGCACGTGAAGGTAATAGAATATAGTATTTACAATTTAGATGTAATCTATTGATGTTCAGTGATCTATCTGTGTACTTATATACTAATCTATTGATCTATCTCTGTTCTTAACATACCTCACTAACTATTCAGACTAACGTTCATCACTTTAAACTTAAACACTATTTATTCAAGAAATCTAATACCGTCATATTAAAACTAAGTGAACCAAAAGATTTAAATCTATAATCTTTGCTAAGCTGGAGTTTAAATTTCTAAAAAACAGATTTAATGTGATTACGCTGGGCATACATGTGCCGTTAAGGTCTCCTGTTTTCTTGAACCACGATTAGAAAATTTCGTGGATTTTCTGGAATTTACAACAAAATCTCTTAATGGAGTACGCCGGATGGACATAAATATAAAGCAATTGGAATTGGTGTGACCTTGCCTAATCTACAACATACAGATTTCTGCAGGAATCATTTAATGCTTTACAACTATATACGGTTACAACTTTCAATTGGGCATAATTCATTCAGCCATGATAATTTATCCATTCACCAATAGAGCGGAGAAGAAACCCATGATCATATTCTCCATGTGCGATTATTAGCATCATCAATATTGCAAATTGCCCGTCCTACTCAGCTTGCGAAAAAATTGTCGCCGGAACTGCAAAATTTCTCAAGGACCGGAAAGAAACACACATTGAAGGATTTTCACTAATTTGTATGATATTAACTTTTAACTTAAACAAAGGCGAATTTAAATCTTAAAAAAAATAACTTGAAATAAAAATAAATGTACTTTATCAAGTCCCAAATATATATGGCTGCTTTTAATAATGTGTTAATGTCAGGGAAAAAATGCAAAAATGCTTACCGGAATTAAATTCATATTTTCGATTTTTCTTATTTTTTTCTTTTCACACTCGCGCAACAATTTGTTGCTGAACTTGAATCACGAGCTCCGTATGTGTGCGTGTACACAGGTCTAGGTTCGGACGAGAACTGAAACCCCAAGGATCGGAGTAAACTCATCCAGGAGCGGGAGCCAACACCAACACAGAACCCAACCACAACATCATCCAATCCTCGAGGAATGAATGGAGGGGGGAATCCTTCTTTATATCTTCTATCCATCCTTCTTCTTCATTTATCCTTCTTAATATCCTCTATCCAACCTTCTTCTTCATTTATCCTTCTTTATATCCTCTATTCTACCTTCTTCTTCATTTATCCTTCTTAATATCCTCTGTCCTACCTTCTTCTTCATTTATCCTTCTTAATATCTTCTATCCAACCTTCTTCTTTATTTATCCTACCTTAAATCCTCTATCCATCCTTCTTCTTCATTTATCGTTCTTTATATCTTCTATCCTACCTTCTTCTTCATTTATCCTTCTTGATATCCTCTATCCAACCTTCTTCTTCTTTTATCCTTCTTTATATCTTCTATCCATCCTTCTTTTTCATTTATCCTTCTTTATATCCTCTTTCCTACCTTCTTCTTCATTTATCCTTCCTTATATCCTCTATCCCAACTTCTTCTTCATTTATCCTTCCTTATATCCTCTATCCATCCTTCTTCTTAATTTATCCTTCTTTATATCCTCTATCCTACCTTCTTCTTCATTTATCCTTCTTTCTATCCTGTATCCAACCTTCTTCTTCATTTATCCTTCCTTATATCCTCTATCCTACCTTCTTCTTCATTTATCCTTCTTTTTATCCTGTATCCAACCTTCTTCTTTATTTATCCTTCCTTATATCCTCTATCCAACCTTCTTCTTCATTTATCCTTCCTTATATCCTCTATCCTTCATTCCCATCTCTTTCTGTATTTTTTTCCTTCTAAATTTAAGCTTCATCATTGACGTTTTTTACATTTAAGAGCAAGAAAGGTTGTAATAAAGTAATGATGAAAAAGAAACAAGAAGTAAAATTCTAAAATGAATGAATTACGGGAAAATGTTGAAATTATTCATTTTTTTAAATTAATTTTGTGGTTTTATAGTCATGAATGGTAGTTTTACTCCAGGTTATAATAGTGAGCTGTCACGAGAAGATAACCGTATCTTAGTTTAGAAGATATTATTCACTCTTTGATGAAACATTTCTTATCCTGAAAAGCATTTTTTACTTTCAATCAATTTTATCAAACTTCTTGTGATTTAATATTAATTTTGCTTTCCTGTCAGATCTAGAAATTTTCGATCCTTCCTCAATATAACCTTGAAAATATTAAATATAATGTCCATAATTCCCAGTCCATTATATAAGTTTATTGTACAATTTACGCTCATTCATTGTTTGGCATATACTGGTTGAACACGCATATTTTGCAAAATATCGCCGTATTCCGCTCGACCCTGAAACTGTAGCCCAATCAAAGCTAATTAGCCAATGTAAAAGTTTAGTTGAGTTTTTATTAATGAAAATAATGAATTTAAGGCTGGTTTTAATCCAAGGAATTTGGTGGCTGTGGTTGGGGATCAAATTACGGAAACTTTAAGCATCAGTTTTAAGGGACTTCCCAAAATTATGTTTTTTATCTCTATTTTTTATCATATCTTTTTACCCAGCTTTATATTAGGTCCTTAATTTAATCTTTATTTTTATCTAAGATCCTTAATCTTAGTTTAATCTTTATTAGCTTTATATTAGGTCCTTTATTCAATCTTTTTATTTATCTAAGATTCTTATTCTTAGTTTAATCTTGATTAGCTTCATATTAAGTTCTTTTTACTCAGCTTTATACTAGGTCCTTTATTCTTATACTTTCTGTTTACTTTCTTCATTCAATTTTAATCTTTACTTTCTGTTTACTTTCTTCATTCAATGTAATCTTTTACTTTCTATTTACTTTCTTCATTCAATGTAATCTTTTACTTTCTGTTTACTTTCTTCATTCAATGAAATCTTTACTTTCTGTTTACTCTCTTCATTCATTGTAATCTTTTGCTCTCTGTTTACTTTCTTCATTTAACTTTAATCTTTACTTTCTGTTTACTTTCTTCATTCAATGTAATCTTTACTTTCTGTTTAATCTCTTCATTCAATTTAAATCTTTACTTTCTGTTTACTTTCTTTATTCAATTTAAATCTTTACTTTCTGTTTACTTCCTTCATTCAAGAAACTCAGTTTTTTGATAATTCAAACTTAGATCATTTGTTCTAATAGAAATAATGGGTTAAAATACCAAAGGTCTACGACATTGTATTGCAAAGATATGCAATCATCGTTAAAAATAGCGTAAAAATCTTATCTACTTAGAATGGTAAATACTTAGCCCAACAAAAAAGTATAAAATAGGAAATACGAAAAATCTACATTCAATGGGTTTTAAAGTTATAACTAACTTGAATTTTAACCAGGACCTCTAGTTTACTGTGCCTTGCCCTCCTAAACTCCTTGTGTGTGCCGCTGCTCTAGTTTACTGCGCATTGCCCTCCTAAACTCCTTATGTGTGCCGCTTCTTTAGTTTAATGTGCCTTGTCCCCCTAAACTTCTTGTGTGTGCCACTGCTCTTGTTACCGTGCCTTGCCCTCCTAAACTCCGTGTGTGTGCCGCTGCTCTAGCTTACTGTGCCCTGCCCTCCTAAACTCCTTGTGTGTGCTGCTGCTCTAGCTTACTGTGCCCTGCCCTCCTAAACTCCTTGTGTGTGCTGCTGCTCTAGTTTACTGTGCCCTGCCCTCCTAACTCCTTGTGTGTGCTGCTGCTCTAGTTTACTGTGCCTTGCCCTCCTAAACTCCTTGTGTGTGCCGCTGCTCTAGTTACTGTGCCCTGCCCTCCTAAACTCCTTGTGTGTGCTGCTGCTCTAGTTTACTGTGCCCTGCCCTCCTAACTCCTTGTGTGTGCTGCTGCTCTAGTTTACTGTGCCTTGCCCTCCTAAACTCCTTGTGTATGCCGCTGCTCTAGTTTACTGTGCCTTGCCCTTCTAAAATCCGTGTGTGTGCCGCTGCTCTAGTTTACTGTGCCTTGCCCTCCTAAACTCCTTGTGTGTGCCGCTGCTCTAGTTTACTGTACCTTGCCCTCCTAAACTCCTTTTGTGTGCCGCTGCTCTAGTTTACTGTGCCTTGCCCTCTTAAACTCCTTATGTGTGCCGCTGCTCTAGTTTACTGTGCCTTGCCCTTCTAAAATCAGTGTGTGTGCCGCGGCTCTAGTTTACTGTGCCTTGCCCTCCTAAACTCCTTGTGTGTGCCGCTGCTCTATATTAGATATGATTGATAGAAGGTTTACCTGCTAGGTAAGTTAAGTGCATGACCATTGACCAGGCTCTTATCTTTCTCTAACAATAACATTCCTTGCAGATTCTTTAACAACGTCAAGGAAAAGAAAACGTTTTATGAGTCATTCATCCCTCTTCGCAAACTTTTTACACTGGATTTTATTTTTATTTTTTACTTACTTTCAGTGTTTCAAAATTAATCTTCATATTTTTTGTTATCTTTATTGGCGTGATGCAATATCTACAGAAAGCGTATTTTACATTAAGTATTAAAAGAATTTGCAGAAATCAATTTTTCATCATCATAAATATTTGTATGCAAACTGTCCGCAGTAAACTGAACACCTTGAAATTTAAAAGGTTTACGACAACCGCCAGATTTCAAAGATATCAGGATCAGATAATTGGAGTATGAGAAGAGTTTACTCAAGTTTAAAGATGAAGGCAGTAAAAATTAAAATATCCGAACAATGGTCTTTGAAGACTTATTTGTTGTGAGTAAACCCTGAACCTAACATAGTTTGAACTTAGTCTTGTTTTCTTGTCCAAGCAGTAAAAATTTAAGAGAATTAAAAATATATTCTGTCTGAAAATTCAATTTTTGCAAAGTTAACTAAGCGGAGAGAAGAATGAATGGATTCTCCAGTCTTGATCTTTAACCTACCGAACTCTTAGCTCAGAGTTAAGAATTTGAACTGAAATTATTGTAAAAATGTGCATGCTACTTATTTTTATCCTTCAATCAAAGCATTACCCGCCGTAAAATACATTTACCAAGCATTACCAGCCGTAAAATACATTTACCAGGCATTATCCGCCGTAAAATACATTTACAAAGCATTACCCGCCGTTAAATACATTTACCAAGCATTATTACCCGCCGTTAAATACATTTACCAAGCATTACCCGCCGTTAAATACATTTATCAAGCATTACCCGCCGTAAATTACATTTACCAAGCATTACCCGCCGTTAAATACATTTACCAAGCATTACCCGCCGTAAATACATTTTCCATCATGGTGGTACAAATTTTTCTTCTCAAGTCAGAACTTTTGTATTGTCAATCCCTTAAGAAATCCCTAATCCGTAGCTTTTGTGTTCTGTGGATTAAGTTAATTCGTTTTGGATTCGACCAATGAGAGTCGACTGCTGGATATCTCAAACAGCAAAAGGCATCTCATAGCCTAAACAGATATCATAAAAGTACGACCCTCTATGCAAAGAAGCAATGTTCGGTTTACAACAGTACCCTTAAAAGCTTTGCCTGATCATATAAGAATTAGATATCCATTTTTTTGTTTATTTAAACTATTTGATTTCATTTGTGGTTTCCCTGCACAAGGGACTTGCGCATTTCTTTTTCATAAGAAGCAAAAGAGAAATAATAAGAAAAAGACACTTTGCTATTCACGAAAAGACAATAGTTTTTGATCAGATTAAGGTTTCAAGGTTACCGTTGTAAATCGGGCATTGCCATCTTTGCATGAAGGGTCATTTGAAATTAATCCCTTTAAGTCGTTTTTTAGAATAAGATTTAAAAAATTTTAAAAAACATATGAATTTTAGGCGGCATTTGATTGTAAATGCTATTATTAAAATGATAAAACCCAAGAAAATACTTCAAAACCTGATAGAAGGGGCAAGACCAATTTACAAATTTCAAACATATACTTCATATCAGAATGTGCAATATATGCATTCAACGGAACTAAATTTTGAAATTATCCTGATTTTAAGCTGAAAAATGATCAAACTAATAATACAGAACGAATTGATAATCTAGAAATAACTTGATAAAAATGTGTAAACCTCTATTAGCTTTAGATGTCCAAATTCCTGCTACACGAAAAATAACGCACTATTACTGTCAATTGCAAACACAGAAAATAAAGGGTATGTACGCTATTACAGATAGACCTTTTTCCTAAATAGGTATTGAAAGTTTTACATACCAACAAAGATAAATTTTCGTGGATACTGGATATGATATAGAATGGAATGGGTTTTATTTCTTAATCAGATTAAGTCAGATTTAAGCGGTATGGATAATTTTGATGTAAATACTAATTTTCGGAATACAGTAATCATATAAAAGAATGTAGAAGGATTATGTATGAAGTCCTTCAAAAAAATTCGTGCATTTATTACAAATTCTCACATTTTCAGTTGAAAAGATTAAATTTTCTATGAATGAGTAACCAAAAAGAAATGACTAATCTATCAAGCAAGCTGAATCATCGAGATAGTAGACCGTTAGATATATAAAAGTTTGCATGTCTGAATTTAAATAATTTATTTCCCACAAAAAAAAGATTATGAAGATGGTAGATTTTACAAAACAAGTAAAACATTATCATCTACGTATGTGTAGTTTTCAACAATAAAGACATAGACTCAAATTAACTTGAGAAAAGCTGTTATAGTATGAAATAAAATTAAGCTGTATAGTATGAAATGAAATTAAGCTGTATAGTATGAAATTATATTAAGCTGTATAGTATGAAATGAAATTAAGCTGTATAGTATGAAATGAAATTAAGCTGTATAGTATCAAATAAAATTAAGCTGTATAGTAAGAAATAAAATTAAGCTGTATAGTATGAAATTAAATTAAGCTGTTTTGTATGAAATGAAATTAAGCTGTATAGTATGAAATAAAATTAAGCTGTATAGTATGAAATTAAATTAAGCTGTTTTGTATGAAATTAAATTAAGCTTTTTTGCATGAAATTAAATTAAGCTGTATAGTATGAAATAAAAAGCTGTATAGTATGAAATTAAATTAAGCTGTATAGTATTAAATTAGATTAAGCTGTATAGTATGAAATGAAATTAAGCTGTATAGTATGAAATTAGATTAAGCTGTATAGTATGATATTAGATTAAGCTGTATAGTATGAAATGAAATTAAGCTGTATAGTATGAAATGAAATTAAGCTGTATAGTATGAAATGAAATTAAGCTGTATAGTATGAAATGAAATTAAGCTGCATAGTATGAAATGAAATTAAGCTGTATAGTATGAAATGAAATTAAACTGTATAGTATGAAATTAGATTAAGCTGTATAGTATGAAATAAAATTAAGCTGTATAGTATGAAATGGAATTAAGCTGTATAGTATGAAATGATATTAAGCTGTATAGTATGAAATGAAATGAAGCTGTATAGTATGAAATGAAATTAAGCTGTAGAGTATGAAATTAAATTAAGCTGTTTTGTATGAAATGAAATTAAGCTGTATTGTATGAAATTAAATTAAGCTGTTTTGTATGAAATTAAATTAAGCTGTATTGTATGAAATTAAATTAAGCTGCATAGTATGAAATGAAATTAAGCTGTATTGTATGAAATGAAATTCAGCTGTACAGTATGAAATGAAATTAAACTGTATAGTATTAAATAAAATTCAGCTGTACAGTATGAAATGAAATTAAGCTGTATTGTATGAAATGAAATTAAACTGTATAGTATTAAATCAAATTAAGCTGTATTGTATGAAATGAAATTAAACTGTATAGTATGAAATGGAATTAAGCTGTATAGTATGAAATGAAATTAAACTGTATAGTATGAAATGAGATTAAGCTGTATAGTATGAAATGAAATTAAGCTGTATTGTATGAAATGAAATTAAACTGTATAGTATGAAATGAAATTAAACTGTATAGTATGAAATGAAATTAAGCTGTATAGTATGAAATGAAATTAAGCTGTATTGTATGAAATGAAATTAAGCTGTATAGTATGAAATGAAATTAAGCTGTATTGTATGAAATGAAATTCAGCTGTATAGTATGAAATGAAATTAAGCTGTATAGTATGAAATGAAATTAAGCTGTATAGTATGAAATGAAATTAAGCTGTAGAGTATGAAATGAAATTACAGTAACGCTTTAATTAAAGGGTCACTTGAAATTACATCACGAGTCCCTTTAAGAAGTTTTTAGGTTCCATCTGTTGAGCAGTGTGGTAAGCTTACTGTTCAAGCTAAAGAACTTGAATAGAAGGTATAAAAGTATGGTTGTAAGAAACCTGGTGACCGCACTGTAAGAACACAGTAACAAATGGGAACCATGCTTCTTATATTAGTGTACAAAGAACTCATGTTAGGACCATACAGAATTCTTCTCTTCTTTAAATACCACTTGTAAAGAGGGGGGGGAGGNCTCACTTCTTTTATTTCAATTTCAGTCTCACTTCTTTTATTTCAATTTAAGTCTCACTTCTTTTATTTAAATTTCAGTCTCACTTCTTTTATTTCAATTTCAGTCTCACTTCTCTTATTTCAATTTCAGTCTCATTTCTCTTATTTCAATTTCAGTCTCATTTCTCTTATTTCAATTTCAGTCTCACTTCTTTTATTTCAATTTCAGTCTCATTTCTCTTATTTCAATTTCCGTCTCATTTCTCTTATTTCAATTTCAGTCTCACTTCTTTTATTTTAATTTCAGTCTCACTTCTCTTATTTCACTTTCAGTCTCATTTCTTTTATTTAAATTTCAGTCTCACTTCTTTTATTTCAATTTCAGTCTCACTTCTTTTATTTCAATTTCAGTCTCACTTCTCTTATTTCACTTTCAGTCTCACTTCTTTTATTTAAATTTCAGTCTCACTTCTTTTATTTCAATTTCTGTCTCATTTCTCTTATTTCAATTTCAGTCTCACTTCTTTTATCTAAATTTCAGTCTCACTTCTTTTATTTCAATTTCAGTCTCATTTCTCTTATTTCAATTTCCGTCTCATTTCTCTTATTTCAATTTCAGTCTGCTCCGTCCTGTCAATGTGTGCAGGTACAGGTTGAATTATAGTTGTTGGGGAATTAAGTATTTTAATTAAATAATGAAAAATTATATGAACCTGCTTACAATAATATATGTTTGCACGCCTCATTATTCAACTCAGGGTGCTGCTGGGAGTATTTAGGAAGGGGAGGGGGAGAGAGGATAGTTTAGTGGTTTTAAAGGAAAGACAGGGGTCTAAGACAAAATATGGATGATTAGAAAGGTAGGTAGGACGGTAAATGATGGAATTTTTTTAATGGGATAAAGAATGGGTGTACTGTTTAGGCTAGTTAGTGATGGGCAGATATGTAGAGATAAAACGGATAAAGAAAGGGTTTATACCGCGCGAGATGGAATGAAAGAGTTGCAGGATAAAAGCTTAGGGAGAAGATTGGAATTAGTGGGAATGAGATCTGTTAGGAAAGAAGAGGGATGGATTTGGACTCGGGGAGTTAGAAACAAAATTGGTTTAGGAGGATGGAGGGGTGGTGTTGGCAAGGATTGTTGTTTTTAGAGAGGAAGCATAATAATAGGTTTGATGTTAAGTTTGGAGGGATTGGTGTAGTGAAGGAAGAAGGATAAAGGTTAAGGTGGAGTTGGAAGGGATTGGTGTAGTGAGGGAAGAGGGATGAAGGTTAAGGTGGAGTTGGGAGGGATTGGTGTAGTGAAGGAAGTGGGATAAAGGTTAAGGTGGAGTTGGGAGGGATTGGTGTAGTGAGGGAAGAGGGATGAAGGTTAAGGTGGAGTTGGGAGGGATTGGTGTAGTGAAGGAAGTGGGATGAAGGTTAAGGTGGAGTTGGGAGGACCAAAGATAGTTTAGTATTCTTGAATCCACAGCCTATACATACCTGTAATATATTGTAATTTACTACATTGCCTCTAATTTATTGTCAATTTGTATACTGGGTGGTCGATTCAATCCATAGGAGACCTTGTTAGTTGAACCTACAGGCAGGTTGCAGGGATTTACTGGTCAATAAGTAATTGTAAAAATTTTCCTTTCCGCTTTGAAACCTGACATAAGCCTAGTCCATCAATCCTGTAGATAAAACAAATTGAAGAAATCCCTAACATGAGCTTAGTCCATGAATCCCGTAGATAAAACAAAATTGAAAAGATCCCTAACATAAGCCTAGTCCATAAATCCCGTAGATAAAACAAATTGAAGAAATCCCTAAATGAGCTTAGTCCATGAATCCCGTAGATAAAACAAATTGAAAAGATCAATTACATAAGCCTAGTCCATGAATCCCGTAGATAAAACAAAATGAAAAGATCCCTAAATGAGCTCAGTCCATCAATCCCATGAATAAAACAAATTGAAAAGAACAGTTTTTACTTTCATAATGTCAAAGCCAATCAACAATTTTGTTTGAACGATATGGCAACAATATTTCTATATTTTTACATTTATTTGTTCTGCACAAGAAATTCAATATGCTTGTTCTTGCGGATCCAAGTATTGGATTTTTATGCATTATGCACACAAGGCACAGATAGCATAGTTTAGTTTACATTGTAAACAAAGTGGCCTTTACTCAACTGGGCAGACGTTTTATATTTCAAAATTTTCTACTTTCATCTCAAAGTTTTCTACGTGGACTGAAGAAACCAGTTGGACCATTGAATTACAGGGACTATATAGAGAACATCAATAGGACCATAGAATTACAGGGACTAGAGAACCATTAGGACCATAGAATTACAGGGACTAGAGAACCAATAGGATCATAGAATTACAGGGACTAGAGAACCATTAGGACCAAAGAATTACGGGGGCTTATAGATATGAAGTAGAACCATACAATTACAGGAACAGAGATATGAAGTAGAACTATAGAATTACAGGAACTAGAGATATGAAGTAGGACCATACAATTACGGGGACTAGAGATATGAAGTAGAACCATAGAATTAGAACCAGAGATATGAAGTAGAACCATAGAATTACAGGAACTAGAGATATGAAGTAGAACCATAGAATTACAGGGACTAGAGATATGAAGTAGAACCATAGAATTACAGGAACTAGAACCATAGAGTTACAGGAACTAGAGATATGAACTAAACCCATAGAATTTCAGGGACTAGAGATATGAAGTAGAACCATAGAACTGTACAGGAACTAGAAATATGAAGTAGAACCATAGAACAGTACAAGAACTAGAGATATGAAGTAGAACCATAGAACAGTACAAGAACTAGAGATATGAAGTAGAACCATAGAACTGTACAGGAACTAGAGATATGAAGTACAACCAGAGAACTGTACAGGAACTAGAGATATGAAGTACAACCAGAGGACTGTACAGGAACTAGAGATATGAAGTACAACCAGAGGACTGTCTAGAGAAAACCATGAAACCATAAAACCATGGAACAATGGGTGAATGGATCTTAAATAGGAGATGAGTAAGGAAAAGATTGAAGAACGGAGAAGTTAAAATTGATTTATAAAATCCTCCATACTTTATGTTGCTAATTTTAATTCTAGGTGACCTTGCTGTCTGAGCCAGGTTAAACTTATGTATGAAAGACTTAATAATATTGCATGTAAGATAAGATGCTGCAATTTCAATCGATAAATCTGATAAATACACCTTCTATACGCCCTCCATAACTTTAAAGGAACACTCAGCAATTTTCAAAATCAATTACAACTCTAGAAATTATTCAAACCTTGTTTTACAATTATTATTTAAATAATTGTTGCAAAGGAATACAAATACTTATTTTTGAGTATTTTTTAGAAGATATTGTTGCACGTGTGTAAGAATGAATCCCGATAATTTTCTGATAATATTGTCTGTTGAGCAGTGTATAATCTATAATGAGACCCAGACTACATCACCCATTGTGTCGAGTTATGGATAGGTGCCAACACGTGGGGGTAGGAGGGGGGGGGGGGATAATGGAAGCTATTGACACAATAAATATGTTTATTCAGGGGAGGGGGAATGGTGGCTAATTGTTCAGTGGCTATTATACTCTATAAAACCACAAAATTAGGAAAGTAATAGATAACTCTACGCAGAGTCTAATGTTATAACCATCATATCTGTTAGATCAAATGCTCAAAGTCCGAAAGATAAAAGGTTTATATTATTAGGTTCGATCTATAACAATCTTTGAGAATTAGAGATTAAATCTTATTAGAGATTAAATCTTATTGACTCGATATATTGGTTTTTTCTCCTTGCAATGTATTCATGATCTAAACTAGAGCTACAATGATAAACATCGTTCCTTGGAGCAAGATGTAGACTAGAGACCGATGTTAAACATTAGCCCTTACAACAGTAATGAGAATTTGTCGGGACCAAATTACTATAGGAGCAAAAAACCTTAGATTAGGAGGAGCTTGGAATTCTTAGCCTCGCCCTTTAACAAGGTTCGCAGTTAATCTACTCTTCGTGTTATTTATGTTTACACAGGTTGGAGATTAAACTTGTCAGATTAATCTCCAACCCTGCAGGACAATATATGTATATGGTACACTTGTAAATATGTCTCCTATAATGTATCTATGTCAGTTGATCTCCTTCAGACAAGTTTTATGTATCTTTAACTACATACAAAGGAATTGAGCCTTTGCCATGCAACCTCTGATTTTCTAATCCATATATCTCTGCAACCTTATATATTTCATACTATGAATTCTTTTAGATCAAATAATCTTAGTTTGAAATATAAAAGGTTTACACCATCAGATTGCAATGATATAGGAACTAGAAAATTCAACTTTGTGGCAAAGACTCAATTCCTTTTAAAATTAGCACACGAATCAAATTCTATTCTTGCCACTTAAATGAATTAAATAATTGGCATTATTTCTAATTATTAATCTAATATGTTTGCAAAGTTCACGCCATAAGTTTTTTTTTTTTTTACTTTTTCCGGTTTTCATCAATGAACGATGGTAGGTACTTTCCCAAAGGCTTTTCCCAACTGGCAGCTTTCCAAGTGGCAGATTCCCAACTGTGCAATTTCCCAATTGCACAGCGCTCGGCCCCCCATATCCCATTAGCTAACCTAATCTTTGGGAAGTTGCCGCTTGGGACATTGCACATTTTGGAAGTCGCCGCTTAGGAAATTTCACATTTTGGAAGTCACCACTTGGGAAGTCGCCACTTGGGAAGTCGGCACTTGGGAAGTCGGCACTTGGGAAGTCGCCACTTGGGAAGTCGCCCCTTGGGTAGTCGCCACTTGGGAAGTCGCCACTTGGGAAGTCGCCACTTGGGAAGTCGCCACTTGGGTAGTCGCCACTTGGGTAGTCACCACACATAGGTAGTCGCCACTTGGGAAGTCGCTAGTTATTATACGTTTAGCTGCATATTTGAAAAAAGTGTGCCAGGTTCAGAGGACATTCTGTATCTCTAATTGATTTGTTTTATCTTCTGGCCATGATGTAATTAGAATTAAAAACATTAATCTACAAAATTGATTTAGGACTAAACAGTTGTAAGACAGAATTAACCTTTATTACAAATACTTATTTTGTGGTTTTTCCTTATCACGTTACTTTTTATTAACTTTATTTGACACAAACTGCAGTTGTAAAATTAATTCGGTTTAAACATCACAACAGGCTGTTTATGATAATATACAATGAACGTTAATGATAAATTATTTTTTATTATAATACACTTCAAATATGCAATTGTGCTTTATCATGTTTTTTTAGGAGAACAATTGTCTGCAGCATTATCGAGTATTCCTATATAATCTAATAATAATATTGATCTACCCTAATATAATCTGATATTAATATTGATCTACCCTAATATAATCTGATATTAATATTGATCTACCCTAATATAATCTGATATTAATATTTATCTACCCTAATATAATCTGATATTAATATTTATCTACCCTAATATAATCTGATATTAATATTTATCTACCCTAATATAATCTAATATTAATATTGATCTACCCTAATATAATCTGATATTAATATTGATCTACCCTAATATAATCTTATATTAATATTGATCTACCCTAATATAATCTGATATTAATATTGATCTACCCTAATATAATCTTATATTAATATTTATCTACCCTAATATAATCTGAAATAAGTATTGATCTACTCTAATATAATCTGATATGAGTATTGAGCTGCCCTAATATAATCTGATATTAATATTGATCTACCCTAATATAATCAGATATGAGTATTGAGCTGCCCTAATATAATCTAATATGAGTATTGATCTACTCTAATATAATCTGATATTAATATTGATCTACCCTAATATAATCTGATATGAGTATTGAGCTGCCCAAATATAATCTGATATGAGTATTGATCTACCCTTATATAATCTGATATTAATATTGATCTACCCTAATATAATCTGACATAAGTATTGATCTACCCTAATATAATCTGAGTCTGGAGATATCTTCTGAGTCTTTACAACCCTATATATATGTTTACAATATACAATATACAATATCAGTTTAAGTGCAATAAATTTCAACTATATGTGTAATCATTATAGTAAATTGCATTTGATATCTATCCATACTGTAAACAGATACATAATGTACAAATTATTCATGATCAGCAAAGAATTATAATGTAAAGATAGTTATTTCAGAGGTGTACGCATTTTTAGTACTGCAGTGTACTGCCTCTGGGTCCTCTGGGCGGACACAAGACGGATGTCGCAGCCTGACATGGAATCCATTTTCACATAAAAAATCAATGAAATATTCTGGTCACAGGAAACTATTATCAAATTATCAAAATTATCAAAATTAAATGCTTTTATCCTCATCGGATACTAGAATAACACTGATGCATCTATTCTTGTTTACAAACAACGCCCAGAGAGAACTGGTTTCAATATGAACGCAAAGAATATGCAACACCATGAATAACTTTCCTTACCTTATTACCTTGATGATCAGTAACTTTTTAATTTTCTAGCTGATTCAGATTGGTACTTAAACAAAATCTACGTTTTCTTTTTTAAAATGATTGTAGATTAAACGAAATAAGAGTATATAGAGAAAAAAAGTTTTTTCATAAAACATTTCATTAAAATTTATATAAAAAACAAGGATGAATCAATAGTTAGATAATATCACTGTGTTTTAATTAATATTAATTTGCATAATTAATTTAGACTGCTGGAAATCAGTCTATATCATTTCTTCGCGAGCCCAATTGATGGATTAGCACAAAATATAAATATAGATTTAAGAACGACTAGGAGACATCAGACAATTCATAGAATTTTTTTTCGCGAAATTTCGCTTCATTTATTTTCGCGAAATTTCTCGAAAAAGTTAGAGAAATGCGACCGCGAACATTTTCGCATTTTTGCTCGAAACGTTTCGTTCGCTGGAAACCCTACTTAGGAGTAGTAGTAATAGTAGAGAACTAGTAGAAGTAGTAGTGGTAATATTTTAGTATTAGTAGTTGTAAAAGTAGAAGATAGTAGTAGTAGTAGTAATAGTAGTCTATAGTAGTAGAAGTGATAGTAATATTGGAGAAGTATTATACAGTAGTAGCAGTAGTATATAGTAGTAGAAGTAGTAGTAGGGATAAAAATAGGTGTTAGGATATTTTGGTCTTATTTCAATTCATTGGTTTGGCCTTGGTGACTTCCTGCTAGTATGGAAGTTTGGGGTTGTGGGAGTAAATTTGTGTGGGAGGGGGAGCACACTTACCACACATACAGTACATACAGTACAGGTTAGTGAGGGGGCTCGAGAATGTATTTTTGGATGCACTCTGCACTTATGTTGGTCCAATTGTAGAAGGACTATACGACTATACTCACCATTATTTCTCCGACTACACATTTTTTTCGTCCGGTATTGTTTAAAATCTTTCTTAAAGTACTTTAAATTATTATATTCGAATTTTGAGCTGCGACATATTGTTGTTAATGGTTTAAACTATTTTTCTTTTTTGTTTAAAGAAGAACATCTTATGAAGGTACAAATCTTTGTTTCACAATCCCACAAGCAAATTAAAACCAATGGGTTTGTTCCCTGCTTAAAAATATAACAATTTTTAGTTCTAGATCCTAAAAGTCCAAGAGTGCTATCACCTGCAAGTTGCAGTTTCGGAGTAAAATAAGAAAACATCATTTCCGGAGTAAATATAGGTGTCGTACACATACTTTCCTTTCTTTGCTAAATTGGGCTTAAATATCTTTGTAAATTTTAAAGAAAATGCAGATAAAATACAATTAAACCATATTGAATAACATGACGTTGCCTAAATTTGAAAAGTGTGGAAATGCAGAACATAATACATTTGAAAACACAGAAGCAAGGCTCGGAAGAAAAAAGGTGTGATCAGAAAAAATAATGATTAGTTGTAACGTCATTTGTGGTGCGGACTTCCCCCTCTCACTGTACAGTGTACAAGGATCAAATTCGTCTTAGTTAGTTCTAATTGAAATCATAAAACTTACTCTCCACCATCTTACTATCTCACATTCATTCTATTCTATCTTACTCTCCACCATCTTATTAGCTCACATTCTAGATTCTATACCATCTTACTCTCCACCATCTTACTATCTCACATTCATTATATTCTATCTTACTCTCCACCATCTTACTAATAGCTCACATTCTAGATTCTATACCATCTTACTCTCCACCATCTCTCACATTCATTCTATTCTATCTTACTCTCCACCATCTTACTAATAGCTCACATTCTAGATTCTATACCATCTTACTCTCCACCATCTTACTATCTCACATTCATTCTATTCTATCTTACTCTCCACCATCTTACTAGCTCACATTCTAGATTCTATACTATCTTACTCTACGCCATCTTACTAGCTCACATTCTAGATTCTATTCTATCTTACTCTCCACCATCTTACTAGCTCACATTCTAGATTCTATTCTATCTTACTCTCCACCGTCTTACTAGCTCACATTCTAGATTCTATTCTATCTTACTAGCTCACATTCTAGATTCAATACTATTTTACTCTCCACCATCTTACTAGCTCACATTCTAGATTCAATACTATCTTACTCTCCACCATCTTACTAGCTAACATTCTAGATTCTATTCTATCTTACTCTCCACCATCTTACTAGCTCACATTCTAGATTCTATTCTACCTTACTCTCCATCATCTTACTAGCTCACATTCTAGATTCTTATCTATCTTACTCTACACCATCTTACTAGCTCACATTCTAGATTCTATTCTATCTTACTTTCCACCATCTTACTAGCTCACATTCTAGAATCTATTCTATCTTACTCTACACAATCTTACTAGCTCACATTCTAGATTCTATTCTATCTTACTCTCCACCATCTTACTAGCTCACATTCTAGATTCTATTCTATCTTACTCTACACTACATCTTACTTCTAACTCTTTTTCATCGTGTCCTATTCGTTCCACATTGTCTTGCTTTATAATTTATTGACAAAGGTCAATGTTTTTGTGTTTTATCTCTGCTCCTGGATTTCTTTTGACCCATGTCGCATTTCTTCTCTAACTATCACTTGTTGCTGTTTTATTTAACTGTACAAGGTGAGTCAGAAAACATGTCTCTTATTTCCTAATAAAGATTTTTACATCAGATTTTATGAATAGCGAGAAGTAGTTTAACTAAGTAAACGAAATTTAGATATGCTTTCTGAATTTAGATAAGGTTTGGTTTCTGGATTTAGAAAAGTTATGGTTTCTGAATTTAGATAAGATTTGGTTTCTGAATTTAAATAAGAAATGGTTTCTAAATTTAAATAAGATATGGTTTCTTAATTTAAATAAGATATGGTTTCCGAATTTAAATAAGATATGGTTTCCGAATTTAAATAAGATATGGTTTCGGAATTTAAATGAGATTTGGTCTCCGAATTTAGATGAAATTTGGTTTCTAAAATAAGATAAGATATGGTTTCTGAAGTTAAATAAGATATGGTTTCTGAAGTTAGATAAGATATTGTTCTTGAAGTAATATGAGATATGGTTCTTGAAGTAATATGAGATATGGTTCTTGAAGTAAGAAGAGATATGGTTCTTGAAGTAAGATGAGATATGGTTCTTGAAGTTAGATAAGATATGGTTCTTGAAGTAAGAAGAGATAATGTTCTTGAAGTTAGATGAGATATGGTTCTTGAAGTAAGAAGAGATATGGTTCTTGAAGTAAGATGAGAAATGGTTCTTGAAGTTAGATAAAATATGGTTCTTGAAGTAAGAAGAGATATGGTTCTTGAAGTTAGATGAGATATGGTTCTTGAAGTAAGATGTGATATGGTTCTTGAAGTAAGAAAAGATATGGTTCTTGAAGTTAGATAAGATATTGTTCTTGAAGTAAGATGAGAAATTTGGTTTCTAAAATAAGATAAGATATGGTTTCTGAAGTTAAATAAGATATGGTTTCTGAAGTTACATAAGATATGGTTCTTGAAGTTAGATAAGATATTATTCTTGAAGTAAGATGAGATATGGTTCTTGAAGTAAGATGAGATATGGTTCTTGAAGTAAGATGAGATTTGGTTCTTGAAGTAAGAAGAGATATGGTTCTGGAAGTAAGATAAGATATGGTTCTTGAAGTAAGATGAGATATGGTTCTTGAAGTAAGAAGAGATATGGTTCTGGAAGTAAGATGAGATATGGTTCTTGAAGTTAGATAAGATATGGTCTCTGAATTTTGATGATTTATGCGATATCTTTTAGAATTATAAAATCTCTTGTAGAACTCCAAAAAATACTCGGAAATACATTTTTCGGCCTAAATACAATATATATTTTATATCTTTATGTATATATATATATATATATATATATGTGTATGGTTCTGGTTCACAATAACCCAAAGGATTTCCGCACGACAGCGTTGAATTACAAGACA
>NW_019396026.1:302444-305168 GCF_000591075.1 Eurytemora carolleeae
TACAGTACATACAGTACAGTCTTGAATACTAATATACAAACATTAAACCAGCACACTTACCACACATACAGTACATACAGTACATACAGTACAGTCTTGAATACTAATATACAAACATTAAACCAGCACACTTACCACACATACAGTACATACAGTACATACAGTACAGTCTTGAATACTAATATATTAACATTAAACCAGCAAACTTACCACACATACAGTACATACAGTACATACAGTACAGTCTTGAATACTAATATACAAACATTAAACCAGCACACTTACCACACATACAGTACATACAGTACATACAGTACATACTCTTGAATACTAATATACTAACATTAAACCAGAACACTTACCACACATACAGAACATACAGTACATACAGTACAGTCTTGAATACTAATATATTAACATTAAACCAGCACACTTACCACACATACAGTTCATTTTGACTTTTTACAGTGGTTTCCAAAAATCATCAGAAAGGTTGGTGTCTTCTTTCATTCTTTGAGATATGAAATGTTGCTAAAGATTTGGTAATTTGCCCTGAACATTTTAAAAATACGTATCTCAATTTTAATAATTAAATATTACAAAATCTTTACCGACATTTTTCAATTAAAAGAAGGACCGTAACCAACAATCGTTGAAAAGTTTGCTGGCTACCAGTGTAGGTAAAATATTTCTATACAGTGTGCAGGTTCGGGCATTCAGAAGAAAGAAGATAAAAAAGATTCATACCTCTGGTTTAACGTAGTCAGCGTAATTTCCACTGATCCTCCATGCAAAAAAGTTAATACCCAATTTACCAAAAGAAGAAACCTTCGTTTTCCGGACTAAAAAAGTGTTTAATTCTGATTATTTCTCCACTTCTTTTTCAGAATTGCGCGAGTCACTTTTTCTCCGAAACTGCAAATGAAAATAAACAGTTTAAAGAAACAAAAACATGGATATCTAGTTCAACCTTGATTAGATAAATCTTTAAAGGGAACTGTTGTTAATCGGGTATTGTTATCTATGCAGGGATTGGAGGGACACTTGAGATTTACAGTTTCCAGTTGGTGCTCTCTGTATACTATACCCCTGGTACCTCCTAGGGTGGAATGGTTAAAAGAAGAATAATACCTCTTTTGTTTGTGAACCGACTCCAGGGTTCCACGGCTCAGATAACTTCACGTTTAGACGATTACAGAGAGTAATGGAATGAATGAAACCCGGCCGTAATTGGATATTAATTATTCTTATGATGCTTTACACTTTATTATCTGTCATTCTCAAGATTTCGCTCTTTGGGTCCAGAGAGTAGGAATGTAACTGACCACTCCCCACCAACTCTAATTTTCTAATCCCTTTATCTTTGAAACCTTTTATGGCGTCAAATTTAAAACTTTGACCTTTTAGAATTTATAGTTTAGAATATCAAAGGTCTTTTACATTAAGTTGCAAGATATAAGAATTAGGAGATCAGAGTTTTGCAAGAAGTCCAGAAGAACAAAAAAAGAAAGAAATGGATTTTGTTCGGAAACATGAATTTAGGAAGAAATCAATTAAAAAGCAAATAATTTAGAAAAAAGAACATTCTTAAAGGAGTTCAGTAAGACTTAAGAAGATATGAATCCATGAAATACATTAAACCTTTCTAGAAATAAGACTAACAGCTAAAATAAGAAAGAAAGAAAATAAATAAATGAGGAACGGAACCAAAAAAAGGAAAAGAAGAAAAAGAAAGAAAATTGACAAACTCTTGAAATACGATTTTCAGAAAAACGAATTGCAGGTGGGAAAACTCTTGAAAACCTAGAATAAGAAGTATGTAAATCCCTAATTTTCAATTTTTCCGGAATTTTTCTCAGCAATGTTTTTTTGCCTTTTCCGGAAATTGCTGTTTCCGTTGTTTGTATTTCAGGAGTTTGTCATGCCAATGGCACCAAAGGGAGTAATAAGGGAGTAATAGTAGGAAAAACTAAAGAAGGGTGGAGTATACTATAAGTTTATTGAGCAAGGTTGTTCAGTGGGGTTGAAAAATGATTTTACTCACGATATGGACCAAACAGTTGGGTCTCATCTTCATAACTGCACAAATTACAAAAAAAATATAAGTATTGTTTATCGCACTTTTAGCATTAGTTACACCAACATTTTGAACTTGAAAAATGGGAATTTAAATGGAATTTTTAATCGTTGTAAATTTTAAAGTGAAATTTATCTCTCACCGTTTGATTTTAGTTTAAATCTGAGAATGAAAAATATAACATGTCAGTAAATAGCACGCACAGATGTTCACAATCTAAGAATCCCGAATTTGTAAAACACCCCTCATGCTGAATACAATGATTCCCTGCAAATTTTTCCTAAATGAATATTTAACTTTTGACCTTTTACCCCCCACCCTCGCATGGCCCCGTGCCCCCTCCCTGGTTGTGTGCATGTATAGGGTTAAGGTTCAACTCTCAATTTATCATTGAATCAGGAGTTATTAAATCTCATGCATTGAAGATATACCTTGCAGGATCTTTAGTCAGGTCAACATATCGAAGCAGTTTCTTTCATATACTTCATAAACTTCATAAACATTATAAACTTCATAAACTTCATATACTTCATAAACTTCATAAACATTATAAACTTCATAAACTTCATAAACTTCATAAACTTCATGAACTTCATAAACTTCATAAACTTCATAAACATTATAAACTTCATAAACTTCATAAACTT
>NW_019396026.1:305224-387448 GCF_000591075.1 Eurytemora carolleeae
TTAATGCATTGCAATTCATAAACTTCATAAACTTCATAAACATTATAAACATTATAAACTTCAAAAACATTATAAACATTATAAACATTATAAACTTCATAAACTTCATAAACTTTATAAACATTATAAACATTATAAACATTATAAACATTATAAACTTCATAAACTTCATAAACTTTATAAACATTATAAACTTCATAAACTTCATAAACATTATAAACATTATAAACATTATAAACATTATAAAATTCATAAACTTCATAAACTTCATAAACATTATAAACTTCATAAACATTATAAACATTATAAACTTCATAAACTTCATAAACTTTATAAACATTGTAAACATTATAAACATTATGAACTTCATAAACTTCATAAACATTATAAACATTATAAACATTATAAACTTCATAAGCATGATGAACTTCATAAACTTCATAAACATCATAAACTTCATAAACTTCATAAACTTCATAAACTTCAATAACTTCATAAACTTCATAAACATTATAAACTTCATAAACTTCATAAACTTCATAAACTTCATTAACATCATAAACTTCATTATAAACTTCATAAACTTCAATACCTTCATAAACTTCATAAACATTATAAACTTCATAAACTTCATAAACATTAAAAACTTCATAAACTTCATAAACTTCATGAACTTCATAAACTGCATAAACATTAAAAACTTCATGAACTTCATAAACTTCATAAACATTATAAACACTGTAAGCATCATAAACTTCATAAAAATCATAAATTTTATGAACTTCATATTTATCATAAATTTTAACAACTTCATAAACAGAAAACTTTGATTTACGCAACCTAATGTCGTAAATATTACATAGATACAGAGATTATAAGACTAGAATCTTGGCCTGTAATCAGTTCTTTTTAAACTTAATAAACTTCATACACTTCAGATCTGTTAATTAGTAATGTAAGGTTAACTCTAAGATATCAAAAATATAAAGTTTAAGGATTAAGATGTTTTGAGATTGAAAATATTTTGTTTCTAGAGTTTGTTTAGCCTGGAGATAATATGTCTAGTGATCCTCTTCCATTCATTTTTAGACAAGGACACACACACACACACTACCACACACACAAACACACCCCATACATGCACAAATACACAGTACGAGCAGTATATAACAAACTATTCATGGTACAGATACATATCATATTATCTAGATGCAGCTTTAACATTAAAAAACGAGAAAAAAAATAGTCCATGGGCGTACGCAGGAATTTGTCCCGGGGGGGGGGGGCTGAAAAACTCCTGGAAAACGCCTTTGCCAATTTCTCCTTTATCTTCTGCATGCAAATTTTTATATATAAATATAATGCATACATTTTAAAAAAGAGATAAATTTTTTTTCTGTCATGTTCCAATAATCCTAATGTAGAGTTATGAACAATCCGATATGATGTTGGTCACCCAGTACATCTATATAGTATTGGTGTTTGTCTGTTTGTTTGTTTCTATATGTCCGATCATAACTTGAAACCCCTTTGACCGAGTCGCATAAATTTTGATTCGGGAACTCCGTAGAACCTCGGGAATGTTCTAAACCAGGTCTAAAACTTCTAAATTGAGTAGGTTGAAGCTTTTACAAGGGAAACTTGGTTTCTCGGCAAAGTTGGGTTCCACAGCTAGTATTATTAAATATAAAGTAGCAATTTCGATCAAATGTTTTCAAATCTAATCAGTTGACCAGTGTCTCCCCAACCTATAGTACTGATGAGGATATCATAGAAATGTCGAAATATATTTATTAAAGAAGTGGTCTCCATCGTTTATTTCTAATTTGGTTTGTTTCAACCTTCGACCAACTATATGTAGTAATTTCTGTTTGTCGGGGTATGTCCAAAAAAAATTGCCAGTAAAAAAAAGTTAAAACTTGAGAAGAAAAAAATAATATTTTTTGTGGCACCCTTGTTGATAAGAATGATAAATTGAAAATTATTTATTGAAAATATCACTTTGAAATATAGAATTAGTATTTTCTTTTAAAAGTACAATATCTAAATTTCTGCTTTACGTCGGTTTTCTTGCTGATAAATTTATTGGACCATAGCTTGTAACTTTGGAATCGGTTCAAAATCAATTGACTTTTTGGGAGAACAAAGAATCACAATTAGATGACTATAGATTTTCATTTGGGGTCCTCGGTTTTCATCGGAGACTCTTGATCTTATATGAAAAATCAGAAGTATTATGGGTCTCAATGATAGTACTTTATTTTGGGTTATGCAATGCGGATGGGAGGGGGGGGCTCCGGGGCGGATTTAACCAANAAAGAAAATCTGAAAAACGTCTGAAATCCTCAGAATTTTTAGGGTTCCAAAAGAAAATATTAGAAAACCTAAAAAAACTAAAACTTTACAGTTTTAACGTTTTATTAAGAAGAATATTGTACAGTAGGTTTCCTCATATTTTTCTTAATAAGACGTAAGAAACTGTAAAGTTTTAAGCTATTTAGGTTTTCTAATATTTTCTTTTAAAAACCTAAAAAGTTCTAAAAATCTAAGGAAACTAGAAAGTTTTTTTTAGGTTTTCTAATATTGTGTTGGAGAATAGAACAATAAAAACTTATAATATATTGGTTAAAAGCGGGAGTAGAGCTTGTGGTAGGGAAACAGTTTCAACCCCATCTTAACATTAAACTGCCAAACCTATCAATATTCATTTTTGTCCCTAGGATTGTCGACAATTCCTGCAATATGCAGATTGTATCAGCGAGAAAGACAAATAGAAGTAAGGATCCGTAGATAAGAAAATCCAGAGAAAAATATTCTATCTATAAAGGAATTGACTCTTTAGTTCTCCTACATTCTATTTGTAAACTCCAGTTCTCCTACTTTCTATTTGTAAACTCCAGTTCTCCTACTTTCTATCTGTAAACTCCAGTTCTCCTACTTTCTATTTGTAAACTCCAGTTCTCCTACTTTCTATCTGTAAACTATCTGTAAATCCTAAGGTGATTTGTGGGCCAAGGCCCCCCTCTAATCTGCCCCTAATGGGGCCGTTGATGTAGTATGTGTTGGACTCCAATGAAGTAATTGGTGGTCGCCAATAAAAGATTATAGTGATTCTATCTAAATAGTTTAAGAGTCTATTAAAAAATTCCCAGCTTCTGTTAACATTTAACTAGAAGTTTTAAAATTCAAATTCATTTAGAAAATCTTCATTCATTGTTTTCGGTAGAAAATATTTGTTTTGCACAGGTTTTGACCTGCCCTAGCAGAATACCGTCTTATCTATCTTTCTATCTGTCTATCTCAGATTTAAAAAAACGCAAGAATTGTAAAAATAAAACTGCATTTTCCAGATTGCAGATTTACTGGATATGCATCTCAGAGGCATTATTCCTGGTGGGTTAGGTGGGTTAGGGTACTGTTTGTTAACTAAAAATAAAAGTATAAACTTAATTCTAGGCGCCCGGTATATTTTCTACCATAAAGGTAGTTTTCAGTAGATTTATAATAAGTTCTAAAATAATTTTTATGGATTATGTTTTCACTCATTAAAGGGACTTCCCACGTAATTTCAAGTTATCCTCCATTTAAAGAGGGGCATGTCTGATTCATAACGATACCTTAATCTGATCAATATTTGTAGAAGTCGGGTTTTGGGTTGAAAAGTATCTAATTCTGATAATTTTTCTGAAGAAAAAATGCGCAAGTCATTTTTTTTTCGGAGAAACCATGAATAAAAATCAACAGTTTTTAAAAACAAAAACAAGAATATCTAAATAATACTTGATCAGACTAAGGTGTTAAGTGTACTTTTGTGAATTGGGGATACTCCTCTTATTTTTCTTTTTCTCTAAAAGGAGAATCTCTTGAAATTATAGCTTACAGTCCCTTTAATATATATAATAGGGTCATCCAAGCACCCTCTCATTTATATTCTTATCCTTCTATAAATCTTCCCCATCATCTTCCGTCCCCCTCTCATTTATATTCATATCCTTCTATAAACCCTCCCCACATCTTCCCTCCCCCTCTCATACATATTATTATCCTTCTACAAACCCTCCCCATCATCTTCCCTCCCCCTCTCATTTACATTCTTATCCTTCCATGAACCCTCCCCATCATCTTCCCTCCCCTCTCATACATATTCTTATCCTTCTATAAACTCTCCCCATCATCTTCCCTCCCCCTCTCATACATATTCTTATCCTTCTATAAACCCAAGTTTTAAACATCATGTTTATAGAAAACCTAAGATTTTCTATCCTACTAGACAAACCTAAAAAAAATTAAAACCATAGATTTTTAAAGTTTTCTATAAAAATTATTGGAAAACCGAATAAAAGCTGGAAACCCTTATAAAAGCTGAAGACCCAATAATAAACGCTGAAAACCCTTAAAAGAAAATCTGAAAAACGTCTGAAATCCTCAGAATTTTTAGGGTTCCAAAAGAAAATATTAGAAAACCTAAAAAAACTAAAACTTTACAGTTTTAACGTTTTATTAAGAAGAATATTGTACAGTAGGTTTCCTCATATTT
Organism: Eurytemora carolleeae; assembly: GCF_000591075.1. Taxonomy (NCBI): domain Eukaryota; kingdom Metazoa; phylum Arthropoda; class Copepoda; order Calanoida; family Temoridae; genus Eurytemora; species Eurytemora carolleeae. The sequence continues at coordinate 309,762 of NW_019396026.1, forward strand.
TTCTTAATAAGACGTAAGAAACTGTAAAGTTTTAAGCTATTTAGGTTTTCTAATATTTTCTTTTAAAAACCTAAAAAGTTCTAAAAATCTAAGGAAACTAGAAAGTTTTTTTTAGGTTTTCTAATATTGTGTTGGAGAATAGAACAATAAAAACTTATAATATATTGGTTAAAAGCGGGAGTAGAGCTTGTGGTAGGGAAACAGTTTCAACCCCATCTTAACATTAAACTGCCAAACCTATCAATATTCATTTTTGTCCCTAGGATTGTCGACAATTCCTGCAATATGCAGATTGTATCAGCGAGAAAGACAAATAGAAGTAAGGATCCGTAGATAAGAAAATCCAGAGAAAAATATTCTATCTATAAAGGAATTGACTCTTTGCCACAAACTCTGATTTTCTAATCCCAATATCTTTGGAACCCAATGTCGTAAACCTTTGATATTTCAAACTTATATTTTTGGATCTAACAAAAGTCATAGTTTGAAATTTCAAAGGTTTACGACGTTGGAATTTAAAGATATAGGGATTAGAAAATCAGAGTTTGTTGCAAAGAGTCAATTCCTTTATTCCTGATCTAAATATCCGTTCCTATCTTTTTTTTAGTGAAAACTACAGTTGCACTGTAATTAGATTTTTATTTTGTTTTATCGTTCTCTGGAGTTGCCTTTATTGTTAGGTTTGTTTTATAAAAAATCACTGCTGGTTTTTTGTTTTTTTTTTTTATTTACATTTTTCAAAGATTTTCTTCGAATTTTCGCCCCTTCAATTCAAAGTAGGAAATTTTGTACAATGATACCCAGAAAACCGTGGAATAGGAAGACGACATTATAGCAATACTTTTGTATATTTGAAGTTGTCCCAACACTAATAAGTTAATTGTAACTTATTTAATCATTTATCATGTTAAATGGATCTGTTTACACTGCACAATTGCTGTTCCTCATGTTAATTAGACTATTTAAAGTCACAACTTGAGCCTAAAAGTCGTCTTCCTATAACAGACTTTTCTGGTTATCACTATATCTTTTGAGTCGATAAGGTTTTTTTAAAAACATTTATTAAAGAAACTGTAAACGATTTTTATCCACAAAAAATGCTATCAGATATATTTCGTGAAAGAATAAAATTTTCCCTTATTAAAGGAAAGGTTTTTTCAATGTAAGACATTATCTGATACAAATAAATTCTAAGGTTTGATATTCATTGTAAATCTTGAAAGGGCGGTGCTTAGGAAGAGTTTAGAAAGATTAATTAAGTAGCGAATGAGTCTTGCATAATCTCTCCCCCGTNTCCTCCTCTTTCTCTTCCCCTCCTGCCCCCAATCATACCCCTACCCTGGGTCTAGATCATGAAATCCCTAGGGTCTCTACTATTTTATATATTTTACAATCAATATTTTACTATTTGACCGTGGATATGGTCCATGTAACGATTACGGACTATGCGCAAAAACTATTGGCTAATTTTTTGTTATAGTCTGCGAAAATTCCAGAACACCATTAATTTGACAAGTAATTTTTTGCTTTTTATCCGATAAGAATCTAAGAATTCCAGGGTTTAGCTAAAATAAATTGAGCTGCGTAAAATCGGGTTTAAAAAGAAGACATTATAGGATGAAATAATTACTTTACGTCATGGCGAATACTGGGTGTCTGTAAAAAGATCTGAGAAACTGTAATACAAACGTTTTGTAATATAACAAAATATCCGTAACATGTGTTGCAGAAAAATCCACATATTCAGATTTCACATACACCAGTATTTCTAAAAAAATGTTTCACGCGCAGTTTCACTTTTCTTTGTGTAGGCGGGTTAGATAAAACTAATTTAGCCAAGGTCAAGAGCTACCTCAGAGTTTTTAAAATTCGTCGATACCTCCTTTCGTTGAAGAGTTATTACTCTTCATTGTCAACCCGGCCGAAATACTTTTCAGAGTTTTATGTGAATTATCGCAATAGAGCTGAATTATGCATTTAAGAAAAATTTGATATATAATAATTCTTTTTAAACATTTTATACATTCTTAAACAAATACTAGTATTTTCATGTTTGACATTTGCAGTTTGTCCTACTAAACTTAATGCATTGCAAGAGCGATTGTCTTCGGACCTTCTTGGTTAAAATTGATTAAAATCTAAACAAAATTCAAATCTTAGTATTTTCAAAACACAAAAAAAAGCAAAACACGTTTTGGAAATACCAGGACAAAGGATAATCCCCGTTATAGTTTAAAGCTACTAACGTAACTTATCTCAAGACATGCTTTATGGGACACACTCGGACACACTGTATAATGCATATTGCATATAGATATATCATATGTAAATACATAGTCTAATATAGATATAAGATAGATAGATATATATATAGAATAGATAGATAGATATATAGAATAGATAGATAGATATATAGAATAGATAGATAAATATATAGAATAGATAGATAGATATATAGAATAGATAGATAGATATATAGAATAGACAGATAGATATATAGAATAGATAGATAGATATATAGAATAGATAGATAGATATATAGAATAGATAGATAGAGAGGTAGAAAGATAGAGAGATAGAGAGATTGATAGAGAGATAGAGAGATTTAGGAAGGAAGGTAGGAGAGAAAGATGATATGTAAGGATATGCAGCTCTAGAAAGAGATGAATTGATGAATAAAAACTGTAAAAATGTCCCCAAGGATATGTTGAGAATTGAATCAATCAATTCTTTGAATTTGTTTCTGTTCTTGGGGTTCCATCTTAACTGTTTATCCGATAGTTCTGATTTAAAATAAAGTTATTTATTCATCCTCTTCAAAATGCATTCATTCATTAGACCGTAAAAGGGAGTACAGGAGGTACAGGAAGATCAGGGAGTATAGGGAGTACAGGGAGAACATGGATTACAGGGAGTACATGGAGTACAGGGAGTAAAGGGAGTACAGGGAGTTCAGGGAGAAAAGGAGTACTGGGAGAACAGGGAGTACAGGAAGTACAGGGAGTACAGGGAGAACAGGAAGTACAGGGAGTACAAGGAGTAAGGGGAGTACACAGAGTACAGGAATACTGGGAGTTCAGGAGTACTGGGATTACAGAGAGTACAGGGAGTACAGAGATGAATGTTTTGTTGCGTAATATGTATAGTATACTGTGTGTTGTATGCTGATATAGATGTATATATAGATATACTGTATGTACTATAGTATACTGTGCGTTGTATGCTGATATAGATGTATATATAGATATACTGTATGCACTATAGTATACTGTGCGTTGTATGCTGATATAGATGTATATATAGATATACTGTATGTACTATAGTATACTGTGTGCTGTATGCTGATATAGATGTATACATAAAGATATACTGTATGTACTATAGTATACTGTGTGCTGTATGCTGATATAGATGATATACTGTATGTACTATAGTATACTGTGTGTTGGATGCTGATATAGATGTATATATAGATATACTGTATGTACCATAGTATACTGTATGTTGTATGCTGATATAAATGTTTATTTATATATACTGTATGCACTATAGTGTACTCTTTGTGCTGTATATGTCATGATATGGATGTATATATAGATATACTGTATGTACTATAGTACACTGTGTGTTGTATGCTGATATAGATGATATACTGTATGTACTATAGTATACTGTATGCTGTATGCTGATATAGATGTATACAAGATGATGTATGATAACGTAATCAGCAGAATAATATATATATGGAGAATTTGGAGATGTGAATTTTGTTAGACAGGGTGTTCCAGATATAAGTTGTATTAAATAGGGTGTCCAAAAGTATAAGTTGTATTATACAGGGTAAATTTCCAAGATATGAGTTGTATTAGACAGGGTACATTTCCAAGATATGAGTTGTATTAGACAGGGTGTTCAAGATATAAGTTGTATTAGAAAGGGTTTCTAATGTATGAATTGCATTAGACTGGGTCTCTATAATGAATTGTATTAGACAGGTGTTCAAGATATAAGTTGTATTAGACAGGGTTTCTAATTTATGAATTGTATTAGACAGGGTGTCTAATGTATGAATTGAATTAGACAGAGGGTTTAAGGTATGAATTGTTTTTAGACAGGGTGTCTAAGGTATACATCGTGCTAGACAGGGTGTCTAAGGCATGAATTGTTTCAGGTAGGGTGTCTGAGTTATCAATTTAATTATACAGGGTGTCTAAGGTTTGAATTGTATTATACAGAGTGTTCAAGATATAAGTTGTATTAGACAGGGTGTCTAATGTATGAATTGTATTAGACAGTTTATCTAAGGTATGCATTGTATTAGACAGAGTGTCTATAATGAACGTTATTAAACAGGGTGTCTAAGGTATGCACTGTATTAGACAGGGTGTCAAAGTTATTAGTATTAGACAGGGTGTTCAAGATTATATGAATTAAATTAGATATGAACTGTATTGACAGGGTGTCCAAGGTAAGAATCATTTTAGACAGAGTGTCAAAGGTATAAATTGTTTCCGACAGGGTGTCAAAGATATGAATTTTTTTCTACATATTTAAGAATTTAAGAAACGAATTGAATGTCCATACGAAACATTAACATTTCCATGGCAAATTTATCGGGGTTAAAAATGTCTCCCTGGTCTGAATTACAATATTTATGTCCAGAGTTTAAATGAGTCTCCGCGGACAATTGAGAATAATCTAGACTTCAACGCTAGAATGGGACAACATCGTAGATTCTAAACAGAACAGTTTAAATGGTGCTTCACAATATACAGTATATACACACTTGTATTGTATACGACTTATATCAGGATTAGTTGTGTATAAATGAAGTATCCTTGAGCTTGAAATGAATTTGTGTATATATTCTGTATATATACATTATACATTATACATAAACTGTATGCATGGATTCTGAATTTGATACGAATGTAAATTGCGTCTATGGAGTTTGGGTCTATTAAACTTTTAAGTTATTCAATAAGAATTCAGCTACTAGCTTTCTTGATATATCCGGTACAAAGGCGAAAGAAAATTACGGAAAATGGGGGGAGGAGGGTATATAGTGTAAGAGAATGTGTTTATCTTTCATAAGTTTGTCGTTCACAAATTTGTCTTTCATAAATTTGACTTTTATGAGTTTGTCTTTCATGATTTTGTCATTCTTTCGTTTGTCTTTCATTTCCATGAGTTAGTCTTTCATAACTTTTCTTTCATTAGTTTGTCTTCCATGAATGTGTTTTTCTTTCTTCCATAAGTTTGTCTTTCATTAGTTTGTTTTTCATAAGTTTGTCTTTCATTTGTTTGTTTTTCATAATTTTGTCTTTCATTAGTTTGTTATTCATAAGTTTGTCTTTCATAAGTTTGTCTTTCATAAATTTGACTTTCATGAGTTTGTCTTTCATGAGTTTGTCTTTCATAAGTTTGTCTTTCATGAGTTTGTCTCCATGGTTTAGACTTTCATAAACGTGCCTTTCATGAGTTTGTCTTCCATGATTTTGTCTTTCATGAGTTTGTCTTCCATGATTTTGTCTTTCATTAGTTTGTTCTTCCATAAGTTTGACTTTAATGAGTTTGTTTTTCATTAGTTTGTCATTTATAAGTGTGCCTTCCATGGGATTGTCTTTAAAAGCTTGTTTTTCATTAGTTTGTCTTTCATGAGTTTGTGTTTAATAAACTTGTCTTTCATAAGTTTGTCTTAATGATTTTATCTTTCATGAATTTGTCTTTCATATACGTTTGTCTTTCTGGGTATGACTTTTATAAGTTTGCTTTCCATGGGTTTGTATTTTATAAATTTGACTTTCATGCGTTTGTCTATCATGAGTTTGTCTTTCATGAGTTTGTCTTTCATGAGTTTGTCTTTCATGAGTTTGTCTTTCATGGGTTTGTCTTCCATAAATGTGTCTTTCATGAGTTTGACTTTCATCCGTTTGTCTTTCATGAGTTTGTCTTTCATGGGTTTGTCTTTAATGAGTTTGTCTTTGATGCGCTTGTCTTTCCTGAGTTTGTCTTTCATGTGTTTGTCTTTCATGCGTTTGTCTTTCATGAGTTTGTCTTTCATAAGTTTGTTTTTTATGCGTTTGTCTTTCATGAGTTTGTCTTTCATACGTTTGTCTTGTATGGGTTTGTCTTGCATGGGTTTTGCTTTTATGAGTTTGTCTTTCATAAGTTTGTTTTTCATAAGCTGGTATCCTCCTTACTAGCCTGGTTATTAGTGACCTATTATATATATACTTTACACTTTTGTAACCGGTGTGAGCTCAATAACTCGGAATATAGGGATAGTTCCATTGATGTAACCCCTTCCGTTACTCGGATTGCAAGTAGTCCGGCCTATAAACAGGACAACTTATTAGCTCTTTTGTAACTACATTTTTCCTATACTCTGTAGATTTACTCAAATCAGTTTTCAGGCTTTAGATTTCCTTTATTTCATACCACTTTTATATGGTTACACTGTACACTATATATAGTGCATGAAAAAGAACTAAGAAAAGCATGACTCGGTAAAATAAAGTGCTTAATGATATCTGGATTGAAATCTTAAACTTTGAATAGACTACCAACTACTAACTAATAAACACCCTACTATCTACTAACTACTAACTACCAACACCAACTACTAACTAATAAACACCCAACTAAATACTAACTACTAACTACCAACTACCAACTAATAAACACTACTGACTACTAACTACCAACGAATAAACACTCTACTAACTACTAACTACTAACTACCAACTACCAACTACCAACTAATAAACAATCTATTAACTACTCACTTCTACATACTAACTACCAACTAATACACACTCTTCAAACTACTATAAACCTACTACTTACTACTAACTACCAACTATCAACTAATAAACACTCTTCTATCTACTAACTACTAACTACCAACTACCAACTACCAACTACCAACTAATAAAAACTCTTCTATCTACGAACTTCTAGCTACCAACTACCAACTAATAAGCACTCTACTATCTACTGACTACTAACTACCAACTACCAACTACCAACTAATAAATATTCTACTAACTACTAACTACTTACTACCAACTACCAACTATTAAACAGTAACTACTAACTACTAACTACTAACTACTTACTACCAACTACCAACTATTAAACAGTAACTACTAACTACNGGGGAGGGGGTAAATAGAAGGGAAAACATTTGAGTAATATTTGCATTATTCTATACGTATGCAATAGGTGTTTAGTTTATGTTTAGGGTAAAATTGCCCCTCTAGTTTATTATTTGAATATTTAAATCCGTTTCAACTCCTTGCACCTTCAAGGTTCCTGGGAAACTCTTCTTTTTCAATCTTAATAACAAAATCTTTCTTGAATATACTTTTAAGGAAACTAAGGACTTATTTGTGAAATATGAAATAGTTTTGCATTTTAAATTTAAGATTTAAGCTATGCATACAGCATAAATAGCTTGCAGGTTTCTGAAAAAACGAATGGTACAGACATAAATTTGACTTCTTTATTTAAACGTTTTCGTTAAATATAAAAAATAATCTTTCAGAGCGCTTTGCGGCCCTCTATAGACTCTATAATAAAACAATTTAAGCTTTCAAACGTTTTTTAAGTTTCGACCCGCCATAAACCTTACTTTCCTCTACATGGTGTCAAATAAGTTACCACAAAAAATGATCATAATCGGTTCAGTCGTCTTTACATTTATTTAATAAACACAGATACAGAAAAGCCAAAATGTACACTTGGCTTTTAAGGCGATTCGCGCCCCTTATTTTTATTTTATCTTTTGACTTTTTTATTGTACTAAAAAAACAAAGATTGTCGGGATTTTTGTTTCATATTTTCAGAATTTCAAAAATCGTAAATCCAGGTTAAATTTTTCAATTTCGAATGACCATAAACCTTACCTGGGGTCATGTGACTGTGAGTGATCCAAAATAAAATGTTAGCCCGATCATTAAACCCGTTTTGACAAACAAACAGATATACAGACAAGCAAGAAGAATATTAAGTGTAAATCCAAGATTAACTGAATATCTTCAAACTTATTAAATTCCGTATTCTTAGAATCCCAAATATTTACTTTATAGGCTTATCTGGACATTTAATACGCAGACAACCTTCCACCTTTCAGATGCAGATTCATTCATTTATCCGTCAAACAAAATCCTTTCACTTTCAAACTATTTTTTAGCAGTAAAAATGTAAAGTGTAAAACTTTCAAAGGGTTAAAAATGATGAGAGATGTCCTGCAGTTAAAGGGAGAGACTGGCTATGCATGGTAGTTGAGATAAAAATGCACTACTGTAGAGAAAACTTTAGGATTCATTTAATAACACCAACCAAGACATATGTTTACAATCTTTAAAAAAGAGCGTACAAAAGACGCTTTTTACGCTTTAAAAAAAATTTCACATCATAAAAATGTCTCATTAATATTAAATGAATATTAAAGTTTTTTCTGTAAAACTGCACTTTCAGCTCAATTACCATGCATAGCCGGTCTCTCCTTTTAAATACCATCAACAACACATTTTTATGATGAACTTTATAGAGGTAATGAAATCTTTATCCTTAAAACACTTAATTTCTGTCCCCTTGTCCCTTTGCCCTTCCCCGACCCCCCCTTCTTCTTTTTCTTGGGTTTTAACCTAGGGTAAGATTTTACAAATAAGGAGACGTTTTCGAACTATGTACGCTAGTTTATTTATTGATGATCAGGACATTCTTTCGATCATTGCGGTTGAAGCAAAAAGAGCTTTGTTATTGTTTTCTGCACTATTTTGACATTAGTCCGTTAAGTTTAAGAATATACTAATTGCAATTTTAGTTTCAAAACGGAATTTCGTTTAGCGGAATTGCGCGGAATTGCACGGAATTACAGGTGCTCGCAATTGCGCTCAAGTAAAATCTACTTGCGTTGAAAACCCTACAATACAGTAAACCCTTCAAGCGATCTGCTCCCCCCCACCCCCCCAACCCCCAACTTAGATTATAAATAATAAGTTATAAATCATTATAGATTATAAACGTTATATTAAATGTTTTCAATCATAACACCATTGAAAATCTATTTGAAAAACAAAACAGTTTTTTCTTTTCATACTAGGGAAGCTGAGGTCACAAAGCCGTACCAGTAGTGTCGCATAAATTTGGCCTTTTTCTTCTGTCCATTGGATTTGCCCCCCCCCCCTCTTTACTCTCTTTTTCCCCTTTCAATACCCCTGTCCTGAATACCCCTGCGATACATTTTTAATTGTTAAGGTTATGTCTGATAATTTTCCTTATATGTTTAATATGTATTGTATACATATAACTATGTGTAATGTGTTTAGTGTGAATACCTATAGGTAAGAAAATATAAGAATATTATTTTGTCCCATGTAAATATATTTACGGGACGTACAGGGTGTCCCACGAAACATGACAGTAGCATGGACGACTTGAAGGTTGCCTTTAATATTTAAAATAATCAGCGACATTTATTCGTATAAGTAGAATTATAGAGTTAATTGTCTTGGCATTATCAAAATGTAGTCTGCCTTTTTTCTGCTTTTAATATTACCGGAGATATGAAGAATTTTTTTAAGATTTCGAAAATTTTGGGTTTTTATTTTATAAAATTTTAATCTGAACGAAATTTTTAACATCCCTCGTAATATTACCAGCACAAAACAGGCAGACCACATTTTGAAAATGCCAGGAAAATGAGAATTTAGTGGATATTGTTTCAAGAATCAGACATGTTAAAATAGGTAGGCGAATGAAAATTCAAAGATTAAAGACGACCTTCAAGTCGTCTTGCTACTGTCATGTTTTGTGGAACACCCTGTAGTTTCAATGTAGTTCTAATTTCATTTTAATTCATATACATCAAGTGGAAAAATTTGGATATTTTTGGATCCAAATAGGTATAAACATGTGTATCGTATAAATATATGTGTATGTATTATGTATGATATATGTTGTATAATCAATAATACACCTGATAGACCTATCTTACAACCATATTTATTGTATTTTAACATAAAAGGTTCGACTCTTAACCATTTAAAGGATGATTTGAATATTTTTAGATTTGAAAAAGAATTCCAATGTTCTAATAGACAATTAGTAGACACAGCAGGATACAGGGCAAACAGCCAGTCAGTCAGGGTTATTACAATTTTATCAAGATTAGAAGAATAGAAGAATAGTGGAATAGAAGAATAGAAGAATAGACAAAAACAAAGAAGAATGGAAGATTAGAAGAATAGAAGAAGACGAGAATAGAAGAAGACAAAGAAGAATAGAAGAATAGAAGAATAGAAGAAGACAAATAAGAATAGAACAATAGAAGAATAGACGAAAACAAAGAAGAATGGAAGAAGACAAAGAAGAATAGAGAAGAGAAGAAGACAAATAAGAAAAGAAGAATAGAAGAATAGACGAAAACAAAGAAGAATGGAAGAAGACAAATAAGAATAGAAAAATAGAAGAATAGAAGAAGACAAATAAGAATAGAAGAATAGAAGAATAGACGAAAACAAAGAAGAATGGAAGAAGACAAATAAGAATAGAAAAATAGAAGAATAGAAGAAAGAAGAATAGAAGAATAGACGAAAACAAAGAAGAATGGAAGAAGACAAATAAGAATAGAAAAATAGAAGAATAGAAGAATAAAGGAATAGAAGAAGAAGAATCGAAGAAGACAAAGAAGAATAGTGGAAAACAAAGAAGACATAGACGAATAGCAAAATAAAAGAAGAATAGAAGAAGATAAAGAAGAATAATATCTATTTATGTCAGTGTAATGGGTATTGTTGAGTGCGAAAAAGTTTTTGCCGGGATTTTTATTTTTTCTAGTTGTAGGGTGATTAAGTAAATTTATCACCCTACAATGAGAAAAATAAGGTAGGAAATTTGAAATTTTTAATGCAGGGTGAAAAACATACTTTTTCGCCCTGTTGCAGGGCGATAAAATCACTTAATCACCCTACAACGGGAAATATTAGGTGTGATAGATTTCATCAAAAAGAATAAAAAGACAGAGAAGAATAGAAGAAAATAATAAGACTAGAAGAAGATAAAGAAGACTAGAAGAAGATAAAGAAGACTAGAAGAAGATAAAGAAGAATAGAAGAAGAAAACGAAGAAGGCCAAAAGAACAAGGAAAAGAAAAAACAAGAAAACAAGAAGAACGAGAAGAACAATTTAACAAGAAGAGCAAGAAGTATAAGAAGCACAAGAAGAGCAAAAAATCATGAAGAAGAATTAGAAGAACTAGAAGAACAAGAAGAACAAGAAAACAAGAAGAAGAACAAGAAAAATAAGAAGAACAAGAAGAACAAGAAGAACAAGAAGAACAAGAAGAACAAGAAGAACAAGAGGAACAAGAAGAACAAGAAGAATAAGAAGAACAAGAAGAACAAGAAGAACAAGAAGAACAAGAAGAACAAGAAGAACAAGAAGAACAAGAAGAACAAGAAGAACAAGAAGAACAAGAAACATTCTTTTCATTCTTTTCATTCTTTTCATTCTTTTCATTCTTTTCATTCTTTTCATTCTTTTCATTCTTTCCATTCATTTCATTCTTTCCATTCTTTCCATTCTTTTCATTCTTTCCATTCATCCTATTCTTTCCATTCTTTCCATTCTTTCCATTCTTTCCATTCTTTTCATTTTTTCCATTCTTTTCATTCTTTCCATTCTTTCTATTATTTCCATTCTTTTCATTCTTTTCATTCTTTTCATTTTTTCATTCTGTTTATTCTTTTCATTCTTTTCATTCTTTTCATTCTTTCCATTCTTTCCATTCTTTCCATTCTTTCCATTCTTTTCATTCTTTTCATTCTTTTCATTTTTTCCATTCTTTTCATTCTTTCCATTCTTTCTTTTTATTCATTCTTTCCATTCTTTCTTTTTATTCATTCTTTTCATTCTTTCCATTCTTTCCATTCTTTTCATTCTTTTCATTCTTTTCATTCTTTTCATTTTTTCATTCTGTTTATTCTTTAATCCTTCCTTTCATCCATTCATCGTATTTATTCTTTTCATTTCGTCATCCTTCCTTTCATTCATTCATCCTTTCTTCCTTTCCTTATTTCAACATTTCATATTTTCATCCTTTCTTTCACTCCTTTCCTTTCATCTTCAATTTCAATTTCACTATTTCATCATATCTTTTAAACTTTCATCTTCATCATTCTTTTATTTTTTATTCTTCCTCTAATTCTTTCATTCTATCGTTTATTATTTTCCTTTCATCTTTCTTATCCTTGTACCCACTTCCTTCCTTTCATTCATGAATTGTATAATTTTAAACCTAAATTCCAGTTTCTTTGGTGCAAAATTTGCCGAGATAATTTTAAACCTAGATATAATTTAGAGAAAATAATTAATTATTATCACAATTATCTTTATTACAATATTTAGGAAAATTAACTCATTAAACTCCATAATTACAGGGTATGCAATTAATACATTTAGAGGCGTGCAAATTTCTTAATCCCGGCCCCCTCCCGTCCTTCCCTTCCTTCCCTTCTTTACCTTCGTTCCATTCCTTCTTTCCCTTCCTTCCCCCACAACCTCCCCTTCCCGTCCTATTCATAAATTCTAATTTGTGCCCCGACTTCAAGAACAAATGTACGTGATAAGTGTTGCACATTTTGTGCAAACAAATTGTAACTTTACGAATGTTGAAAACCTAGAACATGGGGAAGGGGGGGGGGGAATGGGTAATTGCTGCATTGGGTATAATTTGGATGTATATTCAACTTCTCTATTTGTATTTCCTAGACTTAATTATTTCAACCTTTTAGTTTTCAGTGCTATTTCGTTGTTGTGTTTAAATTGTTGTGTATACGGGCTGATACTGTTGTGTATACGGGCTGATACTGTTGTGTATACGGGCTGATACTATTGTGTATACGGGCTGATACTGTTGTGTTTTGCTGATGATATTGATTTTTTGTTTTTGTTTCTATCATATTGTTGTGTGTTGTCACGTTTTGTGATAATATAGTTATGTGTTGTGATGTAATATTGGTGTGTGCTGTTTGATGATATTGTTGTGTGTTGTGTTATGATATTGTTGTGTGTTGTGTAATTATATTGTTGTGTGTTGTGTGATGATATTGTTGTGTGTTGTGTGATTATATTGTTGTGTGTTGTGTTATGATATTGTTGTGTGTGTGTAATGATATTTTTGTGTGTTGTGTGATGATATTGTTGTGTGTTGTGTGATTATATTGTTGTTTGTTGTGTGATGATATTGTTGTGTTATGATATTGGCGAGTGTTAATACAATTTCTTTGAACAGCAACATTGTCTGTTTCAAAGATTTTTTAAATATGTGTTTCCAAATGTCTTCTATTGCTAAAACTTGTTGACGATACTTTTTTCTTGAGGCTTTTCTATCCACAGTTTTTGTGCAATCATGAAGCTATTGAACAAAAAGTTTAGAGACATAAGGAATTTTACAGATTTTTCTCTGTCAAACTTGAAATTTACAACCATTGATGAAAAATATCGCAAATCAATAATGATGAAGAATGCATGAAAACTGAAAATCATTTAGATTACCCAACCATTAAATAGATCAAAGAAAGTTTATAAAGAAATGTCAGGGAACCATCAACGCAATTAGAAGTGCCTGTTCATTCATTAGATAGATAAGTGGCTGTTAAAGTGACTTGTTGGTTTTTATCTTAAAATAGAGAAAAATAGTGTGAGCATAGCAGCTCATTTGTATTTAGCCATAGTTCGTATTAGACTTAGATCAGTTAATACAACCACCGCATTTTCTATTCCAACCCAGTTCCGTACGTTGAAGACAAATTCTAGCCACGCATTGGTTGGATAGCAGAGATTCAAGCTGGCATAGATTCAAGTCAGGCATAGATTCAAACCTGACATAGATTCAAACCTGACATAGATTCAAACCTGACATAGATTCAAGCCTGGCATAGATTCAAACCTGACATAGATTCAAACCTGGTATAGATTCAAACCTGGCATAGGTTCAAATCTGGTATAGATTCAAACCTGACATAGATTCAAACCTGACATAGATTCAAACCTGGCATAGATTCAAATCTGGCATAGATTCAAACCTGACATAGATTCAAACCTGACATAGATTCAAACCTGGCATAGATTCAAAAGACATAGATTCAAACCTGACATAGATTCAAACCTCGCATAGATTCAAATCTGGCATAGATTCAAACCTGACATAGATTCAAACCTGACATAGATTTCAAACCTGGCATGGATTCAAACCTGACATAGATTCAAACCTGGCATAGATTCAAACCTGACATAGATTGAAACCTGGCATAGATTCAAACCTGGCATAGATTCAAACCTGACATAGATTCAAACCTGGCATAGATTCAACCTGGCATAGATTCAAACCTGGCATAGATTCAAGCCTGGCATAGATTCAAACCTGACATAGATTCAAACCTGACATAGATTCAAACCTGACATAGATTCAAACCTGACATAGGTTCCAACTCAATGTGCATTGAAAAATCGGAAGCATTTTTAAATATGAAAGTTTGACTTTAAATTTAACTTTGTGAGATTAAGTCGAAAGTTCGGTAAGTTCCACTAGATTAAGTGGACAGTTCGTTAATTTCCACTAGATTAAGTCGACAGTTCGATAAGTTCCACTAGATTAAGTCGACAGTTCGGTAAGGTTCCACTAGATTAAGTCGACAGTTCGGTAAGTTCCACTAGATTAAGTCGACAGTTCGGTAAGTTCCACTAGATTAAGTCGACAGTTCGGTAAGTTCTACTAAATTAAGTCGACAGTTCGGTAAGTTCCACTAGATTAAGTCTTTAGTTTGTTAAGTTCCACTAAATTTAATAACGTTAATAAAAGGATTATTAGGGTAACTAAGCAACATGTCAGTTGAGATACGATTTGAAGGTCGTCTTTGATCCTACTTCTAAGCCTTATTAATTTTTAGAAGTACCTTTTTGAGTCATTAATCACTAAATATTTCTGGTCCAGGAATTTCCAAAATGTGGTCTGCCTTTTTGAGCTTTCAATATTAACGCGGAAATATGCAGAGTTTAGATTCTGAAGTCGACAATTTTGTTTTTAATCTGTTTATTGAAATCTGAACCACATCCTCTTCATATTAATGTGGCAAACCACAGTTTAAATGCCAGAACTAGGGGAATTTCGCAATTTACTTTTTCAAGAATCATACATTTAGGTTTACAAATAAAAACCGAAAAGTTATCTTTCAAATCCATAGATAAATAAATAAACATAGATAGCTTATGTACGCAAAATCACCAAGAATTGTACAGTCCGCGAACTCATACTTCTAGGGGTCAAAGTGTACTTCAATGATAAGCGGGTGGTTTGGTGTTTTAATGGATTTTATAATGGAGTGTAAAATAACTCCGATAAAGGAATTATTTGAACAACAATATTTCACTGAGCAATATATCATATTGACGAGAACTGAAGAAGGGCATGAGAAGGACTTTACTAACTTAAATTTCTCTCTACAGAACTCATGTACACCACAAGTACTCAATGGCATAAGAACAGCCAATGTTCACAACCGACCTAGTTAATCTATATAATAGGAATATCTTTAAAACATCTCTGTACATTTATATCTTTCAAGATGAAAAATGTCGTCTTATGCACAATCTATCTTTATCTACAGGTTGTCCCACATCATATTAGACCGTCAACGGGTCTAAATTGCGATTTTCGGGACTAATAAGAAAATTTAATTCGAATAAATCATTTTGAAAAATAACATAAGGCTTATATAAGAATTTTCTTGCGGAAAATGATAAGTTCTTCGAGTATTAAGGGTTTATTTTGTCGTTAAAGATTAGAGATAATCTAATATGATATGTTCAAACCCTGTATGTAAAAAAAATGGTTTGTATCAAGGAGGAAGTAATCTATTCATCTAGGTTAGATTTTAAAATTTGAATTCGAAAATGAATAGTTTTTAAAATATGATCACATTTAGGGTCCTGGAGAGCAGGAACCCCGGGGAAAGATTAAAAACTTCGATAATGTTCAAAGACTAAATTCTTGAGAGAAAATAATATTACAAGGTTTGGAAAAAAAATCAAACAAATGAAAATAAAAATTCGAATTGAACTGGGATAAGTTAGAGACGACCAGGAACAAACGAAAGGGATGCTGCAGTAAAAACTTCAATAATCATGATTGAATGAACGATATGGCAAAGCTAAAAAAGAAATAACATAAACGAAATCTGTCTTATCCTCTGATGGAAATTATGTTTTGGAAATTATCATGCTTAAATGATTTAAACACAACCTCCTGTGTAAAAAATGGTTAAACACGGTCTGCACTCTCAATGTGAACTGTACAGTTCAGCTTGCTTGTATTAAGTATTAAGTATACGTTCTTATCGTACATTAATAATCGTACATTAATTAACCCTATCCCTGCTGGGTTACTTGAAAACCAGGATATGCTGGGGGGGGGGTCAATTTGACCTCTAAATCCCATGTTTGATGTCCAAATATGACATTGGAAAGCTCTTGTGCTCTACTTTAAGAATTGCAAATTTGCAAAAATTGAATTTTTTATCGTAAAATCCAGTCATATAGTAAAAATGTTTGCAAAAAAAAATTTGTCCAAAAAATGAAAAATTATACATTTTTGAAAAGCCCTTGACCATGCGATTTCAAATATCCAAAAAATTTTGCAAAATTTTAAATAACCTAATTTTTAATCAAGAAAAACTAAAAATGTGCAAATTTCCTGTGACAGGTTGTTTGCAAAAAATTTGCATTTTTTTTTTCGCAAAACTTGTGCAATCTGTTTCCTTATGTCATAGGCTTTTCAAAAAACTAAATTTTATCAAAATCTGACAAGTGAAAGTGGGTCAAAACAAAGATTTAGTTTGTTACAGGAAAAAGCAGTCATTCAGGCAGTGTGCCTGAGGACTCAGGCAGTTAGTATAAAAACCCGGTTTTAGGCCTAAAGGCAGGGCTTTGGGTATGTAGGAAAAGTCAGAAAATTTCAACAGCCTTAGACCAATACTTTTTGAGTTATGTAAAAAAAACTACAGGGGGGGGGTCAAATTGACCCCCCCCCAGCAGGAATAGGGTTAATACCTATGGCCTGCCATTGGTAACAAACTATACCCAAAATACATATTCCGCTCTATTTTACAATATTTTGAAGTTAATTTCGAGTATCTAGAGAAATGTTAAATATTATAGATTCAGCAATATATAATGTGAATTTTTTTTTAGTAATACAGATGTACTGCAAATTATCCCGCTTTTGTACTGCAACTGATAAAGCACTTGGCTGTGTTGAATGTATAACTTGACCTTGGTGTACAGAGTACAGCTAGGACAGTACACTACAGGGGTCGTGATAAAATCAAATAATTTCTTTATCTGCTCCACAACCATTCAACACAGCACGAACATCTCCAATCAGGGGTGTAAACTGTAAACTGTAAACTGTAAACTGTAAACTGTAAACTGTAAACTGTAAACTGTAAACTGTAAACTGTAAACTGTAAACTGTAAACTGTAAACTGTAAACTGTAAACTGTAAACTGTAAACTGTAAACTGTAAACCGTAAACTGTAAACCGTAAAATGTAAACTGTAAACTGTAAACTGTAAACTTTAAAACCGAAAATTGAAAAAAGGGCTCTGCTACCCCTTTTTTACTGTCTTTGTCCAAGTTGCCTGTGGCTATCATATAGTTTTGATTAGCCAAACTGTCGACATTTGTTTAAGCTTACACATTAAAGATTGATGGTAAATGTAAAAAAAAAAATCCTTTTTTAGCTAAATACATAAAGGTTTCATTTAAGCTGGTCTAATACATCTCAACATATTTATAAGTTATCTTATTTCCTAGTTTTTTATCAGAAAAATCCAAAATTGGCACCATACCAAAAATCATCAAATCATTGAGATATCTGAGGAAAACTAAGAAAACAATAGTTTTCCTTTTCCCTAGTTGTAAATCCTTCTCCCTAGTTGTATTTCCTTTTCCCTAGTTGTATTTCCTTTACCCTAGTTGTATTTCCTTTTCCCTAGTTGTATTTCCAAACATTTGTGTAAATCGATAAATATTTCCTTAATCATTACTTAATAACTTGGTAAGGAGAACAGAACAGCTTTTTGGAATTCGTGGGAGTTTGGGTTTCTTAGATTTGGAATTGGCTTGGGATGCACTTCAGTACGGTTTCCATACTTTTTAGATGGTTTAATGACAAGTTTTGATTTCCT
This sequence comes from Eurytemora carolleeae, assembly GCF_000591075.1. Classification (NCBI taxonomy): domain Eukaryota; kingdom Metazoa; phylum Arthropoda; class Copepoda; order Calanoida; family Temoridae; genus Eurytemora; species Eurytemora carolleeae. The sequence goes on from NW_019396026.1 coordinate 328,019, forward strand.
GCTCTGCTTTGGTTAAAACATGCATGGAGAAATTGATTTCTATGTTTGTAGACAAAATGGGGAATTGAGTTTGGTTTGATTTCGGTTTGGTTTGGTTTGATATCGGTTTGGTTTGCATGTGGTTTTATAGGTTGGGTTTGGTATCAGAGTTGGGATGGTTAAGTATTTGTTTGGTTTTTTTCTTGGGTTTACATTGAAGTCGGTCATTTGGTTTCATCCATGCATGAGTTTTTGAGGTTATTTGCTTGAGTTGAATATGTTTAATGCTTAATTTTAAGTGCAGATTTTTTTTCTTGAATGAATTATTTTTGTTCTGTTGAAGATTTTGTATAATAAATAGTTTTAATTAAAAGACAGATATAACGGATAGATTGTTAGGTTAGATTTTACATAATCATGTTTATATAATCATAGAATAGAAGATCAATTATACATGTATGCAATGTCAGTTGCTTACCACTCTTAGAAGAAGAAGAGATGGGACCTCTCTCATAGTGGTCCCAGCTTTACAGTTTGGGGGAGCGCTGCGTTTAGTTGCACACATGTATTATCATACAGGGGAGTAGGAGTAGCGAATGTTATATAGAATAAACCAAGACTCCATTTTGCTGATTCCTGGTTAGCTGAAAGAAGGAGTTTAACCCCTGATGGGTATACTAGCCATGCACATTGATATAGGTTTTTTACTTGACCAGCTATGAGGACTGGACTGCTCTGGAAGATTCCTCTCAATGGGGCTTTAAGGCTTACAACACCCCATTTCACATAAGGGGTGCAGTTATGAGTTTCCTTATATTTTGCTATAGTCTGAAAGACTATAACACAAAGGAAAACAGTGAGCAATTCCTTATACCCTTCCTCCTACAAACCTCCTTATCTATCTCCTACCTGCTTCACAGCTCGATGTCAAAAGAACTTTTTGGAGAGGAAAAATTTGAAAAGAAATCTCTTGATATTAGAGATGGGGGCTTGGGAGACGTTTCCCCTCACTGCCAGGGAGGGGGGAGATGGGTGAGATATTCACTCTTCCCCTCCTCATATTTGCCTCCAAGAAAATATTAGGAATTGGTATTTTGCTTAGTCAGGTGTAACTCATGAGTAAACAATTCAATACAGAGTTCCAAGAAAAGAAAGTAAGATCCTCTGAACTAGTTCAATTTAATACAGAGTTAAGAAAAAAAGCAAGATTCTCTAAAAATAGTTCTTTTAAATTAGCCGAAATATGATTGAAAGATGTACGAACAAGAAGAAAATGAAGAACAAGAAATATAGAAATCTCAAAATATGTTCATCTGATATCATATAAATATTTAAAGTTAAAAATTGTATGCAATGTATCTCAATCCTAAGACTCCTAAAGAATTAAAGACAAGGCCAAAGCAAACTTTTTGCCACCAAAACACACACACACCCTACCCTGTCCTTTAAAGAAGGGCGTATTAGCTCTAAAAGACAGCATAAAGTCATTAATTCAACTTCATTTAAAATTGGCAATAAATAAGAATCTGGAGTTGAATTTAAGCTGGACATTAGGCGGCTGAGCTTTAGTTGGTTTAAATACCAACAATTCTCACAACAGTGCTATAGTGTAGAGTGTAGAGTGTAGAGTGTAGAGTGTAGAGTGTAGAGTGTAGAGTATAGAGTGTAGAGTGTAGAGTGTAGAGTGTAGAGTGTAGCGTGTAGAGTGTAGAGTGTAGAGTGTAGAGTGTAGAGTGTAGAGTGTAGAGCCTGAAAAGAATTTAAGTTCTCTGGCCGTGTCAATCAATGAATAAGATAAAATGTTTAGAATAGTTAAAGGAGGGGATGGACAAGCTTGACAATAGCTGAGAGAGCTACTAAAGATAGGACCTGGAGATGCCCTTGTAAACATGAATAATCCCATAGATTTCATCTTAAAGAAGATTCATGTCAATACTATCTTTTAAGGGAGTGTTTAGACTAATTTTAGCTGATATACATCTCAACCAGGGGTTCATGAATTTCCATTTGGTGTACAGAAATTTGAGGGAAAAATTCTCTTTCGGACAGAAAGAGAAATAAAGTCATGTGGGTTCACTGCATACTATATATTACCCGTAGGAATGTGTACTGCATTTGGATTATTGAAGGGGAGGAAGGCCAACCACATCATTTCTACATACGAACCAAGTTCTTCTAATTTTCTCAACCGAACCTCCTCCGAAACCTCAGTCTAACCTTTTTTCTCTTTAAAAGGTCAATTCTGGGGATTTGCGACCGTTTTAAACAATACAGCCATGTTAGGGCACAATTCACAAACAATATTAGAATTTTCGTAATACATAGAAATTGGAACCCAAATCCAATGGGGTTTAAACTGTTACTGGAGTTGGGAAAAGATAAAAACCATAAACCTTGATCTACAGAAAAAAAACTCCTTTGAATACGTTCTGCAGTTTGGAATTTTCTCCACAAGTTGACATCATACTTCCATACGTTTACATAAACAACATATTGGATCTAGGACGGTTGATCTAGGATCTAAGACGGTTGATCTAAGATCCAGGAGGGTAAACTCGGATCTTGGAAGGTTGATCTACAAATCATGGAGGATTGATTGAAGGATCTATGACGGGTTTTCTAGGATCTAGGAAGATTGATCTAGGATCTATGACGGTTTTTCTAGAATCTAGGAGTATTGATCTATGATCTAGGACGGTTTATAAACGATCTAGGAGGGTTGATCTAGGATCTAAGAGGGTTTATCTAGGATCTAGGAGGGTGATCTAGGATCTAAGAGGGTTGATCTAGGATCTAGGGGGATCGATCTAGGATCTAGGAAGGGTTTATCTAGGATCTAGGAGGGTTTATCTCGGATCTAGGAGGGTTGATCTAGGATCATAGGAGGATTGATCAAGGATTTAGGCGGATTGATCTAGGATCTAGGAGGGTTGATCTAGGATCTAGGAGGGTTGATCTAGGATCAGGCGGATTGATCTTGGATCTAGGGGGATTGATCTAGGATCTAGGAGGGTTGATCTATAGATCTAAGAGGGTTAATCTATATATCTAGGAGGGTTAATCTAGGGTCTTCGAGGCTTAATTTTAGATCTATGATGGTTAATCTGGGATCTAGGAGGATTAATCTAAGATCTAGGTGGGTTTTTTTAGGATCTAGGTGGGTTAATCTAGGATCTAGGAGAAATAAGTTAGGATCTTCTTCCTACATCTCGGTCTAATAAACTAACCAGAAGATTCACTGGTTCAATGTCTCCAAGATAAACATTTTTTATTCGTTTTTGACCGAGTATTATCTAAAACTGTAGAAATGAACGAAGGACAATATTTGTCCCATAGATTACTAACAATACAGATAGAACTTTTCAAGTAAGGAGGTTTTTCTTTCACAATAACCCTGAGCCAGAAGTCCAACGGAGTTACAAGCATACCGCGTTGAATTAAAAGACAGAGAGTGAGCATGCGCGTAACTTCTTTGGGCTTCTGCCTCATGATTATATTGAACGAAAAACCCCTAAATCTTAAGAAAGACAACATTTGTGTTCTATCTGTATTATTATAAATCTATGATTTGTCCTTTATTCAGATGAAATCCGGGATTAACAACTAACAAGGGAACCAAGAATTTACGGAAACTCACAACTCACAAGGCCAGGAAATTTGAGAACCAAGAGAACCAGGAAAAATGAAAGAAAACCAGAAACCAGGAAAAAAGAAAACATATTTTGAAACTGAAAGAAATAATTCAATCTGGGAAGGAGGCATGTTGCTTCTCCGGACATGAGTATTTTGTTCCACTAATTACTTTCCTAGACTGTAATTTGTTTCACTAATTACTTTCCTAGACTGTATTTTGTTCCACTAATTACTTTCCAAAACTGTATTTTGTTCCACTAATTACTTTCCTAGACTACTGTATTTTGTTCCACTAATTACTTTCCTAGACTGTGTTTTGTTCCACTAATTACTTTCCTAGACTGTATTTGTACTTAATCGTCAGGTTTTGTACTAAAATGTATTCAGGGGTAAAGAAACTTAACATTTCTTTAATTATCACACTTTACTCACGATTCAATATATAATCATGAATCATTATAACAAAGTACTAAAACACCAATAAACCGGGAAATTTAGGATTTAGGAAACATATTCAAAAAGTCAGGCTTTAGGCTACTTTGCGCCCCTTATTCTAAGTTTTTTTTTATTTTTCTGTATACATTGATGTGTTTAAAAAACACATAGAAATGGAAATTTTTATTTAGAAATTTTTAATTTCGACTTTCCATTTATAAGTTAATAGTGTCTTCTTCGTACAAATATTAGTGTTACGATTGGTTTTGATATTTCCGAATACTTCTGAAAGATAAAAATAAATAAGTAATTCATTAAATTCATTAAGTTCTGGAAATGGTTGATAACAGGCCCGTAGCCAGGGGGGGGTGCAAGGGTGCAGGTGCACCCCCCTTTCTTCTGTAAGAGGGGTGCAATGACGAATTTGCACCCCCCCCCCTAGTCCCATATAAAAGAAATTGTTTCTAAAATCTAGTTATAAATTATATAGCCCGAGTAAGAATTAATTTCCAAACCAAATTATAATTTATTTGTGCGTTACTCATTAAAAGTGTGACGGAGTTTTTGTGTACTCTCTCAACTCATCCCCTGAGTCATGTCTCTCCTGTAACCTATCGCAGGCTAACAACAGTTGATCACTCTGTTGATTAAATATAACACAAAATCAAAATTTACTCATAGTCATTTAAGTCTAATTAAAACAGTATGATTTATTAATTATATGAATAGAGTCCCATGGAAATGAAATGGTAATCTCCTGTACACTTTCAGACTTTTAGCCCCCCCGCCCTTGAACTGTGTGCTATGTTTTATGAGTCTGTTTTTTGAGGCATTTCCGTGGTAAGGCGTTTCCCCCTGGACCCTTGAAAAGCTTTTTTTTAAATGAATAAGAAATAAGATCATTTTCATATTGCAAAGTCAAAGTAATAAATGATTACTTGACTCTGTTAGTTAAGCAGTACTCCCTTAAAAGCTCAAATACACTTGTTAAAAAGGTTAGCCTTTATAGTGTGCATTGACAATGTAATAAAAACAACCAAATACCACTGTAAAACCAAACCAAACATTGTTTAAAAAAATCATTAAAAACCCCAAAAAAATTTTTTTTGCCTGCAGCGCGTCAGGTTGCACCCCCCTTGGTCAAATCCTGGCTACGGGCCTGGTTGATAACACCTGAATTCAACTGATAAAATAATCTGTTAGAAACAATTAAGACAATTAAATTTTGGAGCGCTTTTAGTTTTAGAGTTTAGAATTTTAATTTCAATTGTCTTTTAATTTGATTTCGAGGATTAACACGTTCATTGTCGAAAACAATATTTTTTTAATATAACACTTAAAAATGAAATGTCTGTGCAAGGGAATAAAATAAAAACCAGAATATCCAAGTCAACACTCAATAGCTAGGATCTATAAGCAAGGTCGAAATTTCCAATTTGAAAAAATTAGAATTAACAGAATCGAAACATGGTCATGTTGACGAACGTTGAAACAAAACCAAGTCAGTTTAATTCTAGAAAATTCAGTAGAACTCAGCAGGTTTCAAGTTTAGTGGCAGGTTAAAGATTTACTTATACAGAGTGTCCTCTTNGTGTCCTCTTCATTTTAAAATATATATACAGGGTGTCCTCTTCATTTCAATATAAACAGAGTGGCCTAAAAAAGGGTCACGTCTAAAGGAAATAACGCCAACTACAATTTTAGAAACCACTCCAACATGTTGGATTGTCCGGTATCTGTGAACCATAATCATATATATTAGGTTATTAACCTTAGATAAAACCTTTACAAGTTTTGAATTGCATTTTAGCAATCATATTTGTCTCTGTGTAAAGATTATAAATGATAGTGAATGATCTATCCTGTATCCGCCCATCATAAAATGAATAATACTTCATAAAATCAAAGCCCCCACCTGAACCCCTCCCGACTCCCATGGTAGTCTCCCCCCTGAACTGGTCGCCCTACCAAATGGTCTCCCATGGTCCTCTTCTTGCTCTTTTTTTATACCTAACTTTTGTAGCAATCATTTAAATCAAAATCGATTTCTAATTTAATATTACAAATCATAAATTTCAATGTTAATAATTTAATCACCTAACTTTTGTTAGCTCTATTAACCACTAGCTTGGGAACACTGCACCACCAACTACCAGCTACTTCCGCCGTTTACCCGCTCTTGAACGATTTTACCGGGAAACTAAATGTTCACTATAAAAGTCGACCCACTCAACAACTTAGAATCTCAGAATGAATCTAAGAACATTCCCGTGGGCCTCCCGAGTTCTCCGATCAAAATTTTATGCAAATCAGTCCAGGGTTTCCTGAGTTTTAATCTGACAAACAAACAAACAGACAAGCTTAGATTACAACTTCACATATGTAGATACTAGGCTAGCAGTAGCAAGGTGCTTAGCGCCCCCTCTTTTCAACTTTTAATTGTTACTCAATCAGCATTTTCTCTGCGGTAAAACAATATTAAAAAACTTGCAGATTTAGAATTTTTTTATGTTTTACCCAAAGCGATTGGTCCCTCTTGTATCCTGCTTCGATTGAGAAAGGGTCAACCTAACCTAAGAAAATGAGAATATATTGTAATATTTCCTGCAAATTTGACATTCGGATTTTTTCTGACAATAAATCGTCTGACCCGGAATTTCTCATACGAGAGTCTTTTCAGAATTTTTCTATCGTCCCCCACCCTGGCCGCCGAAAAGTCATCGGTCGGACGTTGATATTAGACTGCATATTGATACAATCTGTGTAGACTGTATAGAGTTAGGTGTTCAAGGATTGGGAGTAGGGCAGGATATTGGTGATATGAATAAAAATAGAAATATATACAACATTACACATAGATATGAATATATATATAAACTATCTGTTAATCTGAGGTCTGACGGTGACGCATGTTGCATGTTCCAGGTTCAATCTCAATCTATCCAAACCTAGCTCCGAACCTTGAACTGAACACCTTACCAAACTAATTCTAACTCCCCTCTGTACACTGCAATCTTCAGTCTTCGGGTGACATCTTTTATTCTAGAGATCCCTCTTAGGGTTCATAAATAAATAAACATATGTGCATGTATTTTTGATGTAGAGAAGTTTAGGGCTTAGATATAGAGGAGTTTAGAGTTTAGATTCAGAGGAGTTTAGGGATTTGATGTAGAGAAGTTTAGGGGTTAGATATAGAGGAGTTTAGAGTTTAGATATAGAGGAGTGTAGAGTTTAAATTAAGAGGAGTTTAGGGTTCAGATATAGAGGAGTTTAGGGTTTAGATATAAAGGAGTTTAGGGTTTAGATATAGAGGAGTTTAGGGTTTAGATATTGAGAGTTTAGGGTTTAGATATAGAGGTGTTTAGGGTTTAGATATTGAGAGTTTAGGGTTTAGATATAGAGGAGTTTAGGATTTAGATATAGAGGAGTTTAGAGTTTAGATATAGAGGAGTGTAGAGTTTAGATAAAGAGGAGTTTAGGGTTCAGATATAGAGGAGTTTAGGGTTTAGATATAGAGTAGTTTAGGGTTTAGATATAGAGGAGTTTAGGGTTTAGATATAGAGGAGTTTAGGGTTTAGATATTGAGAGTTTAGGGTTTAGATATAAAGGAGTTTAGGATTTAGATATAGAGGAGTTTAGGGTTTAAATATATAGGAGTTTAGGGTTTAGATATAGAGGATTTTAGGGTTTAGATATAGAGGAGTTTAGAGTTTAGATATAGAGAATTAGGGTTTAGATATAGAGAAGTTTATGGTTTAGATATAGAGGAGTTTAGGGTTTAGATATAGAGGAGTTTAGGGTTTAGATATAGAGGAGTTTAGGGTTTAGATATAGAGAAGTTTATGGTTTAGATATAGAGAAGTTTATGGTTTAGATATAGAGAAGTTTATGGTTTAGATATAGAGAAGTTTATGGTTTAGATATAGAGAACAAACTTTAGATATAGAGGAGTTTATAAAGAAGTATAAGGAAGTTTAGGATTTAAGTTTCCCCGTGGTCAGGGTATAATATTTAGGATTTAAGTTTCCCCGTGGTCAGGGTATAATATTTAGGATTTAAGTTTCCGCGTGGTCAGGGTATAATATTTAGGATTTAAGTTTCACCGTGGTCAGGGTAGGATTTAAGTTTCCCCGTGGTCAGGGTATAATATTTAGGATTTAAGTTTCCGCGTGGTCAGGGTATAATATTTAGGATTTAAGTTTCACCGTGGTCAGGGTATAATATTTAGGATTTAAGTTTCCCCGTGGTCAGGGTATAATATTTAGGATTTAAGTTTCCGCGTGGTCAGGGTATAATATTTAGGATTTAAGTTTCTCCCTGGATGGGATAAAAGTTTAGGAATCAAAGGCCGGGATATAATGGTTAGGATTAAATTTTAATTCCCCGATGCCGGGATATAATGTATAGAATTTGAGTTTCCCAGGTGCCGGGATATAATGTATAGATTTCCCCGTAGCCGGGGTATAATTTTTATGATTTGTGTATGAAGTGATCCGGGTCATTTCTTTCCAACATCTCTTTGAAGTTGGTTTAGTTTATCTCTTGATCTGGGTTGGGGAGTCGGTCTTTATATTTCACCCAGATAGACCCCGCACCCCGGGGTATACGAGTTAATAGGATATATAAGAACCAAGACCAGATTCAGGGAAAAACAACAGCGTCCAAATTTCACATTTTAAACTTATTAGGATGTATGCAAACTTTTTTCATACTCTTTCATTAAAATAAGTATGGATGAAATAAATAATTTTTCTATTTACATTCTTTAGTATGATTGCTTCAAAATTATTAATAATATATAAACTGTACTGTAATACGTCGGAAGCATAAATTGACTACATGTATAAACCTTATTCATGTATTACGTAGGAAACATAGTTTGACCGCTGAGTTGGTCACCAAACCAAACCAAGTAATATATAAACATATTAGAGATTATAAATAGCTAGTGACAACATAATTAACTTAAGTACATTTCCTTTCTTCTTAAAAACTGTAAGAAGCTAAATTTCGGAATCTGATCTGTGAACCTTTTGATCCGAAGGTAATTAGACCTAAACGTATTCTAATCTTTATATAATTGGTGCAAAAAGTGATTTACATTAATTTATTAAAAAATTGGAATTTTATCTAAAATCCGTAAAATTGATTTAATATATAAATATATATTTTTAAAATTAATTTTTTTAAATACAAATTAACTTTTTAAATTAGATAGATTTTTGACATGTAAGTAATTAAAAAAAAAAGTAGGGTTCAGGTGAGATATGACTAGGGTTCAGGTTATGGGATGAAAAGGGTTCACGTTAAATATGAGAAGGGTTCAGGTTATGGGATGAATAGGGTTCACATTAGATATGAGTAGGGTTCAGGTTATGGGATGAATAGGGTTCAGGTTAGATATGAATAGGGTTCATGTTATGGGTTGAATAGGGTTCAGGTTAGATATGAATAGGGTTCAGGTCATGGGATGAATAGGGTTCAGGTTAGATATGAATAGGGTTCAGGATATGGAATGAATGGGTTCAGGTTAGATATGAGAAGGGTTCAGATTATGGGATGAACAGGGTTCACGTTAGATATGGGCAGGGTTCAGGTTATGGGATGAATAGGGTTCTGGTTAGATATGATGAGGGTTCAGGTTACGGGATGAATAGGGTTCACGTTAGATATGAGAAGGGTTCAGATTATGGGATGAATAGGGTTCACGTTAGATATGGGCAGGGTTCAGTTTATGGGATGAATAGGGTTCAGGTTAGATATGAATAGGGTTCATGTTATGGNTAGACATTTCTAACATCTTCTCAACCCTCACATTAATACTGGCACCCCAATTACCTCTCCACCGCTAAAATCATGAGCAATTTCACTGGAATTTAAAATTTACCTAATTGTTTCTTGTATATTTGCACATTGTCCGACCCCAGGGGTTATATTTAGTCTAAATTCTATTTATTTTCAAACTGTTTCCATGGACTTCCTTCGTCCCGGGAGAACTCAAGCTTTGGGTCGGGGCAATTTATGAATCCAAGGGTTTATAATTAAATGGAAGGTTCTTGAAATCCACTCCATATAATATTTTATATTTTCTGTTCCCATTTTTAAAGTGATCTGGTTAATGCTTTATACAGGGTGTCCCAATAAACATGGGAATTCAGTGACGAATTCAATCTCGTCTTTGTAAATAATTCTTTGATTTAGTATAGTTTATACATACTGAGAAAGCTGTAATCTGTGAGTTTCGTCTCCTATGTTCACATTTTGTTTGTTTATGTTTTGATTGAATTCGGTTGTACTTAGTAAAACAAGAAAATTGCAGTATACAAACAGAGTAAACTTGTCCGTCTTCACTGTTTATCTTGCGAAGACATTATACTTTGCAGTATTTTACCCTTTTCATAAAAGAAACTCTAGCAGACATAATAATATTACGGCCTTTGAAATTAGGTACTATAATGCTAATTCATAACAAAGACGATATCGAATTCGTCACTGAATTCCCATGTTTTTGGGACACCCTGTAGTTCCCTAATCTTTTTATAAAGATTTTTTTAACAAATCACAAAACTTTCTTGGTTTGCCTACATTTTTATCCAACCCTGTGGTCCCCAAATCTAATTTTTTCCAAATCTAATCCAATGTGTAGTCAAACAAAATTGTTCAGTTACAATATGAGTTTGAAAGTCGTCTTACATACATTGATATTTAGAAGATTTCTGTTTGAGAAAGCTTGATTAAAATCTACAGAATATTGCAGTTGAGGAGGTGAGGTCCCTATATCTATACCTGCAGCTATACTACAAGGTGTCTTAGGCGCGGATCCAGGGGGGGGGTCAAGAGTATCTTTTGCCCCCCCCCTCCGCCTTTTTCTGGAGATTCCTAAAAGTTTGCTGTAACTTGTTTTCCAGGCTTCCAGGAGATACAAAACTTGGAAAGAGAGAATTTTTAAACTTTTAAAATGTCTAAATATTATATATGTATTAAGCGCTTTAATCTTGCTTTTCAAGAATAATTTTTTAATAAATTTCCGCGTATTTTCTTGCTATATATTTATTTTTAAAATAAATAAGATTTAGATAATAGTAAAAACCCCATTGAAAAATTGTCAAGACGACATTTGATAAGTTCCTTCGATGACTCCGAAGTTCTGGGTTAAAATTTAGTTTATTTGACAAGCTAGCTTCCCAATCTTTTTTTTTTAATTATTATATTTCTTTTCTCCAGAATATTTTTTATGCTAAAACTGATCTTGTAAGTTGTATAGATAGTTGTTTATTCAATTTTGGCGAAATCTGTTTATAGGACTGGTGTATAATGTAAACAATCTGTTTATAGGACTGGTGTATAATGTAAACAAACATCAAAATATATTTCCTTTATTGAAGTTGTTTATTATACAGAATGAAAACACTAATAGGACTGTATACAACTAATTAAAAGTATTTCATCAGGTTCACATGTAAAAACTTTATGTTAGTAAAGTCATGTGTTTCTTTCTTAAAGACTATAGCAGAGACTTTAAGCGTACTTTCAAGTGACCCTTCAGGTAAACGATACCCTTGAAATCTTAATCTGATCAAAACTTTGGAAGATACCGTCGTTTTCCTGACTCAAAAAGTATTTATTTCTGTGAGTTTCTCCAATGTATGTTGATAAACAAGAAATGCGCAAGTCACTTTAAACCGCAAATGAAAATAAACAGTTTAAAGAACCAAAAAACATTGATATCAAATTCATACTTTCAGACAAAGCTTTTAAGGGTACCTTTGTAAATCGGGCATTGCCCTCTTTGCACGGAGTCACTTGAAATTACGCTTACAGTCCCTTTAAAGGAATTAAAGCAAGTTCTTATAGTTCTGCAATAAACTTTTATTTTCTAATCCAACTAAAAATTGTTTTGTAAATCTATCTGATCTGATCTGATCTGATCTGATCTGATCTGTTCTGATCTGATCTGATCTGATCTGTTAAAAAAGAATTGTTAAATACAAGATGAAAATTTGTGTAGCGACGAAATTACTGAAAGGATAGGTATGAATGTCTCCGGCCTATTTTTGCACAATTTTGCGTATTTTTGTCAAACAATTTATTTTAAAAAGACCATATAAATATTGCAATAAAATAGTTTTTATTTTTTAGAAAAAATGTTTCTGATTTTGTTTATCAGTGCTGTGAGCGGGTTCAAGGTAATATACAGGGTTGTCCGCACAAAATGAGACTTTAAAGGGGCTGTTAACCCAATCTCAAGTGTGATCCTCTTTTTAAACAGTTTCAATCCCGATTAACTATGGTACTCTTTAAACCATAATATAATTAAAAATGCCTAAAATATTCCTTTTTTTCTGCCGGAAAATGTATTATTTTCAATTGTGGTTTCTCATTAAAAGTGACTTGTTAATTTAAGCTACAGAGTAAAAGAAAGAAATTGTCAGAACCCAACCTGTTAAAAAAAAGTATGATTTATCTAACCCACTCTGTATATATATGTATTTATTAGATGAATAGTATGATATGTATGTATATATTTTAGATAAATAGTATGATAGATCTGACTCACACTGTATATTTTAGATGAATAGAATGATAGATCTGACTCACCCTGTATATTCTAGATCAATAGTATGACAGATCTGACCCACCCTGTATATTCTTGATGAATAGTATGATAGATCTGACTCACCCTGTATATTCTAGATGAATAGTATGATAGATCTGATCCACCCTGTATATTCTAGATGAATAGTATGATAGATCTGACCCGCCCTGTATATTCTAGATCAATAGTATGATAGATCTGACTCACCCTGTATATTCTAGATGAATTGTATGATAGATCTGACTCACCCTGTATATTCTAGATCAATAGTATGATAGATCTGACCCACCCTGTATATTCTAGATGAATTGTATGATAGATCTGACTCACCCTCTTGTATGATAGATCTGACCCACTTTGTATATTCTAGATAAATAGTATGATAGATCTGACCCACCCTGTAGATGAAAATACAATATCTTGGCCAGTTGCAACTAAATTTACAGCCAAGCAGGTCAGCTTATTAGATAGATATTTAAACTTATTTTATGACGAAGTTGTGATTCTAATTGAACGTTGTAATTTTTTTAAATCATTGGTTTTGATCTACGATTATCCAAAATTTTTAACTTTAAAGTTTAGTAAAGTTTCTCAAATTATCCAAAATACAGTAATGTCCAGTAAAAAGTGGAATAAAAGTCGTCTTTATTCAGTCAAGAAAACTCAAGAATGTGAAATTAACATTTTAAAGGATGGATCTTTCCTAACCGCGGTTCAAATTTAAAAAAACCCTCAAATGCATTTCTAGTTTAATCAATCAAAGACGATTTTTATCTGCTTTAAACTGAGTAAGATTGTATGTCTTGCCTTTTTGTATAATAAAATAAAAAATAAAATTAAATAATCTACCTCTAGGTCTATAAAAATATAACAGATGGAGGATACTGGTACGAAAACAGAGACATCAGGAATAACAAGATAAAAAAGTTTAAAAAAATTATCAGAGCTTTTATCAGAACAAAATAATCGGCTCTTCTGATCAAAATAACCTCCATGAAAACATCAAGGATCTTAAAAGAATTCTAGTTTTAAATACTTGTTTTTCTAGTTCATCAGAGCACTCGGGAACTCATCTTGACGCTCCAACCCATCTTAGAGATACTCAGGTATCCTATTCCTGGGTTCAAAGGATACTCAGGTATCCTGAGTTCAGGGGATATTAAGGTATCCCTGGTTCAGGGGATACTCAGGTATCCTATTCCTGGGTTCAGGGGATACTAAAGTATCCTGAGCTCAGGGTATACTAAGGTATCCTGAGTTCAAGGGATGCTCAGTTATTCTAATCCTGGGTTGTTCATGGGTTGTAAGATATCATATAGGTTCAAAGGATAGTTAGGTATCCTATCCTGGGTTGTTCATGGGATGTCAGGTATCCTATTCCTGGGTTATGGGGATCCTAAGGTATCCTATCCAGGGTTGTTCATGGGATGTCAGGTATCCTATTCCTGGGTTCCTGGGTTATGGGGATCCTAAGGTATCCTAGGTTCAAAGGATACTTAGGTATCCTATCAAGGGTTGTATGGGATGTCAGGTATCCTATTCCTGGGTTATGGGGATCCTAAGGTATCCTAGGTTCAAAGGATAGTTAGGTATCCTATCCAGGGTTGTTCATGGGATGTCGGGTATCCTATTCCTGGGTTATGGGGATCCTAAGGTATCCTAGGTTCAAAGGATACTTAGGTATCCTATCCAGGGTTGTTCATGGGATGTCAGGTATCCTATTCCTGGGTTCCTGGGTTATGGGGATCCTAAGGTATCCTTGGTTCAAAGGATACTTAGGTATCCTATCAAGGGTTGTTCATGGGATGTCAGGTATCCTATTCCTGGGTTATGGGGATCCTAAGGTATCCTCGGTTCAAAGGATAGTTAGGTATCCTATCCAGGGTTGTTCATGGGATGTCAGGTATCCTATTCCTGGGTTATGGGGATCCTAAGGTATCCTAGGTTCAAGGGATACTTAGGTATCCTATCCTGGGTTGTTCATGGCATGTCAGGTATCCTATTCCTGGGTTCAGGGGATCCTAAGGTATCCTAGGTTCAAAGGATACTTAGGTATCCTATCCTGAGTTGTTAATGGGATGTAAGGTATCCTATTCCTGGGTTATGGGGATCCTAAGGTATCCTAGGTTCAAAGGATAGTTAGGTATCCTATCCTGGGTTGTTCATGGGTTGTAAGATATCCTATTCCTGGGTTATGGGGATCCTAAGGTATCCTAGGTTCAAAGGATAGTTAGGTATCCTATCCAGGGTTTCTATGGGATGTAAGGTATTCTATTCCGGGGTTACGGGGATCCTAAGGTATCCTAGGTTCAAAGGATAGTTAGGTATCCTATCCAGGGTTGTTCATGGGATGTAGGGTATCCTATTCCTGGGTTATGGGAATCCTAAGGTATCCAAGGTTCAAAGGATAGTTAGGTATCCTATCCAGGGTTTCTATGGGATGTAAGGTATTCTATTCCGGGGTTATGGGGATCCTAAGGTATCCTAGGTTCAAAGGATAGTTAGGTATCCTATCCAGGGTTGTTCATGGCATGTAGGGTATCCTATTACTGGGTTATGGGGATCCTAAGAATACTAAGCTGATTCTGGGTTTAAAGTTATCCATAAAGGATGAGACTTCGGAGACGACTGTACGAAGGATTTTATTTCTTATTTCTTTTTCCCATGGTCCCCCGAATCTTTACTCTTTCTCATACTATTATTTAAAAGAACCAGAGAAGACTATTTTCTGAGAAAGAGTAAAAATTCTATTTTCAGCTCGTCATTAAGGTTTCATTTTTTAAACCCTGTACTAATTTTTACAGTTCGCAATTGACGAGAATGAAAAGGTTTCTTATATTTAACTACTCCAGGGTGGCTGGAGTACTGGTGATATTCCCTTGGACAGATTATTTGGGACTGCAGTTAAGATTGATATATCAAATCAGGTGACATACTGTGTAGATATTTATGTTTTATTAGGTTTTTAGAGAGCTTCGCGTCCCGTTTTCCTATTAACTATTTTAGCTTTGGACTGTTGCTCAAAATTGGCATTTTTTATCAAAATTATCAAAAATTTTCTTTTTCAATTGGCGAATTTTAAAAAATGATAATTTTTGACATTTTTTCCGGTCACAATTGTTAAATTTTGACGGTCCATAAACCTGGGCCTGATCGGTTCAACGGTTCAGCGGTTTTGACGTTTATTGGATATAAACAAACAGACAAACAAACATACACCCATACGGACAAGTAAAAAATATAGAATATATAAATCAGCTTTCAATCGTTACAACTATTTATTAAGAGTAGGGAAGATATAGACTACAGGATGAGTGTAGAGGATATATTGAACTGGGAGAAGGAACATGGAACTATTCCTGAGAACTCAATCCTTATAGTTCACACAGGCAGGGGGAACCTATACACAAACAGGTTTTATAAATTAATAGGGAATAAATCATTTATCTAAAATTAAACAGTTAAACCCTGAATAAGCCATACTTCGAAATAATTCATCAAATGTCGTTTTCTTCACTTTCTGACAATGGAATGTTGCAAATATTTAGTTTTTTAATTAAATGATTATTTAAAACTGTTCTCGCATATTCATGGGTATTTATTTATTTTCACAAATACTGAGATTTACGTAAAATAGTATAAAACCCTCTGAAAAATTGTTAAGACGACATTTCAGAAATACTTTCGATGTATTGCTCATTTAGGGTTCACCCGTATTTTTGTTATCGTTTCAAGAAATTCAATTTTGTTGTTACCACAAAAACTGATTATTTTTAATTAGTGAATCTAAGTTCTTCTTCTTTAGTTTAGTTTTGGTTATTTATGTGATAACAAGCTCAAAATTGATTAAAGAAACTATAAACGGAATTTCATGTGATCTTCCATTTATAGAATTGAAAATGATCTTTTTTTAAAACGAACTTTGAATTTGCTACAGGTTCCACGCAAAGGCAGAAAACACACTACTATGGAACGAATTTGATTGTTGTAACTGATATACAGGGATATCCACAAAGGATGAGAGTTTCATTACGACCCAAAACTCATTTTATATATTTCGAAGGTTTAATTTGGTCCACTTTCTTAAAAAAAGTCTTTAGCATGCCTTTCAAATGTGTTGGAATCCAAATAAACATGGAAAGCTGCGGGAACCTTGATTAGTTGAAAGTAAAAAATGAGACTGACAAAATTCGATACAGTTGTCTCGGAAATCCCATCTTTTGTGGGTAACCGGCTGTATTCTCTAATAGTCATCAGGTTACTTTTTTAGAAATAGTTTCGTTGAAAAGTACAAAATTCTTAGTAACATTTTGTATTTGTAATGTATACAAAAGCCTAGAATTCCAGTGTTTTCTTGTTCTCACTGTACATATTGTAGGGTAAAATATTTGGGATATCCTGCTGGATTAAATCTACCTGAGAATGACACGGAGCACCTTCATTTCCCTGGAATAGGAGAACAGGCAGCCAGACTCCTGGTTTCAAGACAGGTACCCCATACAGAGTCCTGGTTTCAAGACAGGTACCCGATACAGAGTCCTGGTTTCAAGACAGGTACCCGATACAGACTCCTGGTTTCAAGACAGGTACCCGATACAGACTCCTGGTTTCAAGACAGGTACCCGATACAGAGTTCTGGTTTCATGACAGGTACCCGATACAGACTCCTGGTTTCAAGATAGGTACCCGATACAGAGTCCTGGTTTCAAGACAGGTACCCGATACAGACTCCTGGTTTCAAGACAGGTACCCGATACAGAGTCCTGGTTTCAAGACAGGTACCCGATACAGAGTCCTGGTCTCAAGACAGGTACCCCATACAGACTCCTGGTTTCAAGACAGGTACCCGATACAGACTCCTGGTTTCAAGACAGGTACCCCATACAGAGTCCTGATATTCGTGGAATTAACTAGTGACTTATCACTCGTCTTCAATCGACGCGGCATTTTTCAAGAGCTTAATTAAGCAATGGACTTTGTGACTTATTTCCCTTCAACTTTAAGAAGTAAACCATTCGAATTCAGCATTTAATTTTTTTATTTTTCAATTGTTGTCAAACCATGAAAAACTATTGCGAGACCTTAAAATTAAAGAACAGAAGACGACTTTAAGACTTAAGTTATGAAGTTCGAAGTTAAACTGCTGTAGTTTGTTATAGGTTAAAGGAGTTGGAATAGATACACCGAGTCTTGATTATGGACAAAGCAAGGACTATATAGCACACAGGTACAGTGGTACCCATAAAACTGTGGAATAGAAAGACAACACACTCCATTGGGAATTTAAATAGTTCGATGAACGCATAGCAATTGTACAGTGAACACAGACCCATTTCACTTATTTAGTTGATTTGTGTGTAGAAAAATATTTGCTTAACAACCTCAAATACACATAAAATTTCTTAATGTCGTCTTCCTATTCCAACAATTAAGATTCTTCAAATTTCATGTATTTTGATTAAATATAAACCGTTTAATTTTATTCATCCTGATTTTTTATTGAATTTCTTCGATAATTTAGAATACTGCTAGGGGCAAACATATGGGGACTAGAGAATGCTGCAAGGTAAATATCTATCTGCGTAAAGATCATTTGAAATGTCGTCTTTTAATTCATACAGCTTTGTACTTTATTTATAGCTGTAGCATTGCACATTCTAAATAATATTTTAAGTAAAACCTTACAATATAGTTTAGACTAATTGTTCTCAAGCCACATACTAAAATAGTAATATGAGTAGGACGGATAAACTCCTGGGTTCCAGCTTTACAACTTTGTTCTCAAGCTATACTTACATAGTATCATGGCAATCCATGAATAGGACGGATGAGCTACCGGTGATTTGGTTCCAATTTTACAACTTTGTTCTCAAGCTATATACTTATATAGTATCATGAAAAGGACGGATGAGCTACCGGAGACTGGGTTCCAGGTTTATAACTTTGTTCTCACGCTATACTTACTGCATAGTATCATGACAATCATGAATAGGACGGTTGAGCTACCGGTGATTAGGTTCCAGTTTTACAACTTTGTTCTCAACCTACATACTTATATAGTATCATGAATAGGATGGATGAGCTACCGGAGACTGGGTTCCAGGTTTATAACTTTGTTCTCACGCTATACTTACATAGTATCATGACAATCATGAATAGGACGGTTGAGCTACCGGTGATTAGGTTCCAGTTTTACAACTTTGTTCTCAACCTACATACTTATATAGTATCATGAATAGGATGGATGAGCTACCGGAGACTGGGTTCCAGGTTTATAACTTTGTTCTCACGCTTTACTTACATAGTATCATGACAATCATGAATAGGACGGTTGAGCTACCGGTGATTAGGTTCCAGTTTTAAAACTTTGTTCTCAAGCTACATACTTATATAGTATCATGAATAGGAAGGATGAGCTACCGGAGACTGGGTTCCAGGTTTATAACTTTGTTCTCACGCTATACTTACATAGTATCATGACAATCATGAATAGGAAGGATGAGCTACCGGAGATCAAGTTCCAGTTTTACAACTTTGTTCTCAAGTTGTATACATGTAAATATAATATTCTAAATAGGACGGATGAGCTCCCGGAGACTGGGTTCCAAGTTTACAACTTTGTTCTCAAGCTATCCGGGGGATCAGGAGGACCAACCAGAGCTCTAGCTATCCTTGAACCAGGTATAGATGATTTTATTATATTTAACCTTGTTTTGTTTCTTTTTTATCTAAGGTCTTTATCTTATTCTAAACTATGTGGCTTGGGAACCCAGTGTTGCCCAAGTTAATCATAGTTACTTCCGCCGTTTACCCGCGCTTGGTCATTAATTATGGTTTTAGCTGTTTTTCCTTATAAAAGTCGACCCACACAACTGAGAATCTGAAAACCATGCTAAGAACATTCCCGCATTTCTCCCGAGTTTCCCAATCAAAATTGCGGCAAATCGGTCTAGGGGTTTTTGAGTTATGATTGGACGACCAAACAAACAAAAAACAGAGATTATTACTTTATATATAAAGATGAAATGGATTATTTTTTATTATTCCTAATTAGTTTTTGTCTCATGTTACGAAAACATACAACTAACTCTTAAAAATAAAATAAAACTTTATTCAATCAACGGGTAAAAAATCTGCGTTTTCTGTTGAAATTCAAAATACAGAGTATCCTGCACCTAATATTGAATAGTAATATAGCTCTGAATTAAGTTTTTTGGGTCACAACAGAAAATTCACCTCGTGTTCTTTAGAGTACAATCGTCGTCGTATATATAAATACATTGAAGACGACTTTCTATTTTATTTTTCTATTTCTACCAAGAAAAGTATCAATAAGCGGCCTCTCTTTGTTTACTTGTAAACTTGTAATTTGAAAAAGGCTTGTTATAGGGATCAAAACAATATCGATAAATTTGTTTTCATTGTATTGATAGAATCGCCGACTACTGTAGTTTGCTGATACGGTCAGTTTGGAGATGATCTAATTTGATATGGGAACCTTAATAAGATAAATCTAAAACTGGATAATAAGGCGGACAATTTCACCCATTTACAGAGTGTCCCAATAAACATGGGAATTAAATGACGACTTCTAAATTGTCTTTGATCCTAACGGGATTATTTCGTAAATATAATTTTGCAGTAGCAAAGTTAAAACATTTAACATCGAAATCTAGTGGTTTCGGGATTTCAAAAATGTGGTCTACCATTTTTTACCTTCAAAATTGACGGAGATATTAGGAAATTTTTCCAGATTCCATCTAATTAAAAATCAACTTAACTCTTTCAATATTCTATAATTGTATGTCATTTATCAATTATCAGAAATCAAAGAAGATATTCAAGTAGTTTCTCAATTACTATGTCTATTTGGACACCCTGTATTTATTTTAGAAACATCTGGAAGCAATGGAAGAATCTGTTCTTTTGCAATTTTGGGAGTAATGTTATTTAAATTCGTGTGATTAGAACCAAATTGATATTGATCGAAAAAATATATTATTACAACCTTTTTACATCTTTTTTTACATATTTGATAAATATGCCCACCAAGCTTTAAATTTTTTGGAAGAGAATTAAATAAATTAGATTTAAATCCAATCTGACATCTTTCCAACTTTCTGAAAACTTTTATTAGAGATTACAGATTACGGAAAATGATTCACAAGTTCAGATTTTATGGCTTTGCATTTTAGTTTCGTCAATTCAGAGTAGGGCAATAGAATTCAAGACACCAAAAATAATATATCTCTGTGGAGCCCTTTATGAAAAAAAAATGTTTTAAAAATCGTAAAAATCAGTGCATTTTCAGGCTTAAAGTCGCACAAAACATAAATTAACACTTTGTTCATGACTTTCCCCAGTCAAAAGACATGAAGTACCATAAAATCAAAGCCTGTCTGCCTGAAAAAGTCTTATTGACGTAATTTTTAAAGATTTGTTCATTGAGGGCGCCACATACATATCTTCTTTTAAAAGAAAACAAGAAAACAAGAAAACAAGAATTTTTTTCACTCTTTATTCTAAATTTCGCTCTAAGGATTTTGTAATTAGTAACTATTTGAACTGGTATGGCTCAGCAAGAATACCAAGAGCACAGTTACCAAACTAACGAAGCATGACACTCATATGAAACAATTGAAATTTAAAAATATATATTTGTATCTTTATTAAATCATTAAGTTCAATTATATAAAAGAGAATATGAATCAGAGATCAAATAGAATCGTCATAATTATCTGATTACTCTGCTAACTATCTAATTACGCTACTAATTATCTGGTTACGCAACTAAAGGGATAATAGGATACTTGGTATGTAGATCGCTATTATCCAAACAGCCGAATATATATTTTCCCGGTCCATATATGGTTCTACCCAGCAGGAAGCTGGAGAAGAGAAGGACATAGTTATCCTCGTCCAACTCGTAATCTCCGTGAGCCGTCATGCTTGCGTATCCGACCTCGGTCAACTCTTCCAGCTCCTTCTCCTCCATCTCTTCCGCAAAGCAGGCGTAGAAGTTCTTCAAACACGCCTTCGTAATCTGTTTCTCCTTGTTCTTTCCAACCTGGACAGCGAACATGAGCTGGGGGAGGAGTTTAACCCAGATTGGAAAATCTTGCATTCCTCCAGAACCTTCACAAAGTCGAGCCCACATATTCAACCATTGGTTCAAGGTGATGCTGGTCACCTCCAGCTTCCTAGGCTTCAATGCCTCCTCCCAGGTCCTGTACTCCAGACCCTCCTGGTTCTTTCCCTCTTTCTTCACCTGGTCCAGCAGGCACTCCAAGAAGACGCTGTTGGTGTCCGCCAAGGTCATGTACTCCTCAGAGTTCTTCTCCCAGCCCGCCATAATCCTCAACCTCTCGTTCAGCTTGTTGAAGTCCTGGGCGTCCACGATACCGTCGTTGTTCACGTCGAAGAACTTCTTGAAGAAGAAAGTAAACTTCTTGATTTGAAAAGGAGAAAGTCTCTTGTGAAGAGAAGCATAATCTGAATCTTCACACTTGAACTTGCAGAAGGATAGTTTGGGAATTAGGTTGGAGCTCATTATTAAGTTCGGTACAAGGATCAATCAACACTGAGTATTTATGTACGCTGTACACGGAACAATAACAATCTTATGGGGCGTAGAAAGGTGTCAGGAAGGGGGGGGGTGGATTAAAAAGGAGCGAGTATAGGGATTAGGAAATAGGAATTGGGTATTTTAGTAGGATGTGAGGCAGGGGGCGGACATAACTGAAACAGAGATATTTATTATACTTGAATTTGAAATTAATTAAAAGTTCAAAACTTTAGCGCGTGCCTTGATGTTTAGAGGGGAAGGGGGGTCTGGTATTTGAGACTTTTAAAATTGATCGGATTTTTTTATTCAATTTCATATAAGTCCTTTCACGTCTATATATATTTTTGGTCTCTAGCCTATCTCGTTTATCCTAGACATATAAAAACCTTAAAATTATAATTTATGAAAAAATAAATCACATTCACGACCTTCGCTTGAAACCTCTCTGTTCAACTTTTTTTAATGTGTTATCTACCAAAAAATGGAAAATTTATTTCAAATGTGTACTGTTAAGACTGTTCCCTCCAAGGTTGTAATGCAAGGAAAGTTAATTGCGGTTGTGTATACTCTGCGTACATATTGAAACCAGTTCTCTCTCGGCAGAATTTGTAAACAAAAATAGATGCATCAGTGTTCGTTTAGTATCAGAGGAGGTTAAAAGCATTAAATTTTGATAATTTTGATAATTCACGTAATAGTTTCTTATGACCAGAATATTTCATTGATTTTTTATGTGAAAGATGGATCCCATGTCAGGCTTCGACATCCGTCTTGTGTTTACATTAGCGCCCAGAGACAGTACACTGCAGTACAAAAGATGTGTACACTTCCGAAATAACTTTCCTTGCATTACATCCTTGGTTCCCTCCATGATCAACTACGGAAAATCAATTTTCTGAGTTACTAACGTTGACGATAAATTGCTTTATTAATATTTACTAATGTTTGAGAAGATTATGAAATGCATGGTGTTCCAATAAACATGGAAGTTAAGAGACGACGTGAAAAACGTCTTCGGTTTTCAGTAGTTGACAACATACATTAAGTGTATTAAATTAGAGAGTGTGGGTCTTATAAGCTTTCCAAAATGTGGTCTGCCTTTTTTGTATCTTCAAAATTGACAGATATTGAACATTTGAACGATTTAAGTGTGATTTATTAAATTGGAATCTAGAGAAATTTCTAAACATCTCGTCAATTTTGAAGGTACAAATATTGTAAACCACATTTAGGAATTCCCACGACTAGTAGTTTTGATTATTAACTGTCTTAACTGGGATACTGCTTAAATTGTGTTCACGATAAAAGCCGCAAGGAACAAACTTAATTCGTATGTTTATTGGGACACTCTGTATGACTTAAATAATTTTTATAAAATATACCAGGGTAATAAATAATTTTGTAATGATAAGGCTTATAAAAATAATTCTAAGGAAGCAAGGAACTATATACAGGAACGCCCAACTCAGATATACGCATATTATGTACTGTACACTGTGGGAGGAATGCAAACAAACCTAGTGCCCCCACAGAAGTTGAAGGGAAAGGACTACAGCTCTGATGTGATATTACAGTCCAACAAAAAAAAGTTAGAGCGAATACTTATGAATGATTCTTGGCTTTCTGGTCAATATGGAAAATACAATAGCAATATATTCTTATTCCACCCCTTGGGCCTTTTTCCCTCAAAAATGATGCGTTTCCCCTGAATTCTAATGTTTTGATCTCCTCTCACTGCAGTACAAAGATTTGACGCATGAGATATGGCGGTTCCTGGTCTATATATTTCTTGTAAGGAAGTAAGTGAGAAAAAATGGCTTTTAGCTGATTTCGAAAGGTTAAAAATTATTTTCTAGACGGCTTGATGTTTATAATTTTAAAAACTGATTATTTTTAAATTTGGTTTCTCTAGAAAAGTGACTTTTGCATTTCTATGGTAGAAAATTATATAGGCATAATCAGAATTAAACACTTTTTTAGTCTAGAAAAAAAACATTATTTTTTACATTTTAAATGAGAAAACAGTTTTTCCTTTACAGTCCCTTTGAGGATACTAATGTTAATGCCTTTGCATGAAAGGTTACTTGAAATTACGCTTAAAGCTCTTTAGATACGATAGAGCATGTGAACAGCTTGAAACATTTTTATAGCAAAGATAATCAAATTAAATAAATTTGTTTGATTACCTGTCTGTCTGTTTTCTATTTTAAAGAAACATCGAAGGTGAAAGTTATAAAAAGTATATCTTAAAAACTGAAACTGAAATGATTGTAGTGTTATTAACTTATTTTTATTTTACGTAATGAGAATTTTATGAAAAACGTCATCTAGCATTTTGACCATTTTCTGGAGTTCGTGAATATTTTACTCTTTCTTATCTTTTGTTTTATAATCATCTGTGGATAGATGAAAGATATAGGATTTATATAATCTAAATATTATAAGGTACAGAATATTATTATATAAAGTGTATTTACATAATATCGCCTTTTTTAAGCTCATCGAAAATTTAATCAATTTTAGAATTACACAAAAAAAGTAACATCAAAATTTTTGCAAAAGAATCGTCTTCATATCTGACTAATTTATTTTGTAATCTACTAATTCTCTGTAGTAAAACAGTAAAGAACTGATAAGGATTACTGTTGTTATACTTTCAGTTTTTAGGATACAGACCAATATACATACATCTGGACACATTGGGATAGTATCTCAGACCAAAGTTAAAAATCTAAAAATTCTCCAAAAATTCAGGAAATATTTTTTATAAATTGTTAAATAAAGTTGAAGCATGCGGAATCCTCTTACTGCTATAAGGTTAGTTTAAGACAAAAAATATAAACTACAGGAATCCACGTAACCTATTTTATTTGTTTACATAAACAGTGTACTGTAGTTCATAAGATCAACCTGCGCCTTCTAGAAACAGCACTGCAGTACACTTTTCAGACAAAGATACGGGAATAGATAGAAAATATATATTTTATTAGTTTTCAAATACCATATCATCTTATATCAGGATGTAAGAAAGAGCCCCAGTGTCGGAATTGGACTTAATATGTAATTTTTTGATAAACAAATATGCAAAGATACGAACTTTTCGAGTGGTACTTATATGATTTTTTACTGTTTCTATGGATATTTTTTATCATTATGTTCATTTGCTGCAGAGACTGCAGACAACTTTGAGAAGAAATTGACAATTTTGTGGTTCATGGCCTGCAATTTTCGTTGAGCCATTTAGGTTGGACTAACCAATAACCTTGAAGGTTCCATGCAATCTGCATGCCTTGCAAAATTATAGTTTTTGTATTAAGGAACGATTATTGGCCCAAAAATATAATTTTAAAATCCCTATACTTTTGCAATATGATAGTAAATAAGGTTTATATAACCTTTCATATTTGAAACTTTGACTATTCATAGTCTACCACATCAGGTTGCAAAGAAGAAGTTAAAAATGCTGCACATTCCCTCAGATATGCGGACACTCCCTTTAAATGTTTATTTTCAAAGTGAGAACAATCCAACGAGGAACAATCCCTTTAAATGTTTATTTTTTAAGTGAGAAAGTGGTTCATGGATTAGAGGATTTCTTCTCCTGGTACGGGATCAAGGTTAATTCATTCAAGAAACATTTTAGAAATAAAAAACCTTCATTTTTTAAATCCTCATTTGTTATATTGTTTTTATTATAAATATTTAGGTTGCAAGACATCCTTTTATAGCAATTCTAGCATGTTTAGTAATCACAGGGGCTGCAGCTATTGGCATGATCAAATATAGGTATTAATTTTATCATTAATATATTTTTATTATTATTCTTATTATTATTATTATTATTATTATTATTATTATTATTATTATTATTGTTATTATTTATGATATGATATTTTATGATAGGACAGAGAATAATGCCTTTAAACTATGGATTCCGGATAATTCTGATTTTGTTGCTGACAACGCTTGGTTGGAGGAAAACTCTCCTCCTGAAATCAGGTTTCTGAAAAGAGGACTAAAAAGTCGTCTTCGTCTTATTTTCTCGTCGTAAATTTAAAAGTTAGAGTCTTTGAACCAAAGATAATATATATATAGATATGGAGGCAGGTATAAATTTAGAGGTCTTGAGAAAATGTGCAAACAGCACCATCTCTGTCGTACGCATGGCATTTTATCCTCTGGATTGTTGCTAATTTATCACTTTGTTTATGCATGATAACACTAAATGCGTACTATAGTATCAACAATGTATACTGCATAAATTGTACTTAATGAAACAAATTCAACAATGCAAATAAAACTGAGGTAGGAATTTGACTAGACAAAGTTTAAATGTGCAAGTTGTACTGAATGGCATACGTAAATTAACGCAATTTAAATAAAAATTATGACTATAAAAGTACATCGAGTCTAGGAAAAATTACAAATGATCTGATCATAACATAAACAAAACGCGTACTGTATCTTTGTGTTACCTTGAAATTTAATTTTATTGGTCAAACAGGTCCAGATAGCAACACTTGAACTATACAGGATGCAATATTTCCTACAGATAGCAGCAAGGGGAGAAAGGAATATAGAAAGTAATCAATTTGCTATAGATGTCTCTCCTTGCACATTTTCTCAGAGGTTCAAAAATTAGTTGTCTGCTACAAGCAATTTAGGAAGGAGGTTTCTACCTGCCTGCATATCTATATATATATTATCTTTGCTTTGAACTAAAGCCGTAAAGCATTGAGACCGTTCCTTTGCAACACTTACACTTCGGTAAATCAGATGACATCTCCCACTAGCTGCATGTGTGCTCTAATAATCTCGCCGCCAAACTATCGTCATTATAAACGGTTTTTGCTCCCACAAGGAATGGCCGGGGCCTCTGCAAAGTTGTTCTTCCATATAACATATTCAAGACGATTAAGATGTAGAGTTTAATAGATATATATCATGTGACACTTTACTTAGTGTTACCCACAACGGATGAGATTTTAATGACGACCTTAACCTCTTTAGATCTGTCGAGCAAAGGGTTCAACCTGAGCTTCTCAAAAAAAGTAAATTAAATGATTTTGCAAAGACAGGAATCATGGTGTGCATTTTTTCAAAAAATTCAAAAAAAGGATTGAATCAATTATGTACAGTCGTCTCTGAAGTATTATCCTTTATGGATAACCCTGTATTAACACGTACAAGCGTTATTGATAAACCTTAAGTTAAAACAGCAAGGGGGTGCATTTAAGAAAGACAAACAAACTTTAAACCATTTTTTAAATATAACTTAACTAGGATATACAATGACATTATAGTCCTAAAAATTTGAATGGTTTTTAGCTACTTCCTGTTTTAAGTTTTTTATCGAACTTTTATGTTTAGATTTAATTCCCTGATAGTGACAAGTCCAGGGGGCAGTGTGCTTAATCCAGAACTTATAAAACATCTTAATAAACTTAGATTAAAGGTTAAACTTATAAATTAAGGTTTAAAAAATTACGGGCTGAACATTATCAATAGTTGTTAGCATAGATTAATAAAAATACTGATAGAACACTAGATGTCGTCTTTTCGAGATTTAGGGGTTTTTCGTTAACAATAACCCTGAGGCAGAAGCCCAAAGGAGTTACACGCGTGTTATTGTGAACAAAAAAACCTAAATCTTGAAAAGACGACATCTAGCGTTCTATCTGTATTGTCATTAATCTATGGTTGTCTGTATCAATGGAGTTGAATTCAGTCAAAAGGTTTTAGCTTTAAATGAATTGAGTCTTTCCACAAACTTAAATTGTCAAATCCCTTTGCAACTGGATGTTGTAAACCTTTGGTATTTTAAATTTAAATTATTTGATCCAACAGAATTCAAAGTTTGAACTATCTAAGGTCTACGATATTGCTATGCATAGATATAGGGATTAGAAAATCAGAGTTTGTGGAAAAAATTAAATTTTCAAAGAAACTACATTCAAAATCAGTGAAAATCGGGCTAAAAGTCGTCTTTGTGCAATCTTTTTATCGGAAGTTCTGTAATTTCTAACTGACGCTAAAATTTTAACTCCTTATATTGACGTTTTCAATATTAAATAAAAGTTCATCCTTTTGTGCAGGTAACTTTGCACATCATCAAACATAAATATTTAATCATTGAACTAATCTCCTAAATGAACATGGACAAGATAACATTCACCTGAAATATTCCTTGAAGATAAACATAAACTAACCATGGGCTTGAAAGATAAAAGCTCAGGATAAAGATCAAAGGCGGGACAATTAAAGGAAG
The DNA here is from genome assembly GCF_000591075.1 of Eurytemora carolleeae. Lineage (NCBI taxonomy): Eukaryota > Metazoa > Arthropoda > Copepoda > Calanoida > Temoridae > Eurytemora > Eurytemora carolleeae. Next base: position 356,495 of record NW_019396026.1, read on the forward strand.
GGGGGGGGGGGGGAATTATTCTTCTTAGGAAAAGAGTTTATTCAAATTTGCCCCCCCCCCCCCGGTAAGAAAAATAGTTTACGTGACGATTCATCCTACTTGATTATGTATTTTGAAACCAATCTTGACTCACTATTAGATTATTTTAAGGGTTAAATAGTGTGATTTACTTAAAATGAGTCATCCAAAAGATTTTCTGCGCTCTTCAATGGCGATAAAATCAAAATGTGAAACTTTTCTGTATTTCCTACAAAAGCAATTGACAAATATATGAAAATAGAGGATTATTTTGTTTGAATATCTTAAAAGCTCTTAATATCTCAATCATTTTTTAAGTCACAACACAATTAAAAGCATTTTTTTAGAAGTCCCAGGTAAAGACCAAATTGGGGCGGATTTTTTTAGTATGTTTCTAGCATTTTCAAATAGATGGCGCAAAGACGACATAAAAGTCGACACTTTATTCTTATGATTATTGATATACCCTGTAATCCTTTCATCAGGTCAACGAGTTTGAAACAGATGAGAATAAACTGGATTGGAAGCAACAATGTTTCCAGCGAGATGTTCCTAAATTTGCTGTTCAGCAGGATATACCCTACCCAGGTATGTTTATAATTCAACCAAAGAGAATAGAATATATATTAGAGTGGAATTTACATAGGCTCTATGCCTTTCACTTTACAAACGATGATTTTCCGTTATAACTATAAAATCAAATGATGTTTTTATTCACCTGATTCATTTTATAAAGTTTATTTAACAGCTTTAAAAAATTCGAAATTGAAATGAATAGTCTAAGGAACATACTGTATTAATGTACTCTACTGCATATAATTTGTGAACATTTGCATGATTTGTACACTTTGAACTCCCGTTCAAGCTGAAAGGGACTGACAAAATTCATACAGAGGGATTTCTAAATTCCACTCTAATATATATTCTATTCTCTTTGAATTTTTATCATTTAAAGGGACTGTCAGCGTAATTTCAAGTAGTCCTTCATGTAAAGATTGCAATGTTAAATTTACATAGGTACCATTTTCCCAGTTTAAAAGGTCTGATCATGCCTATAATGTTTTCTCCAGGAGAAATGAAATGAAAATAATCAGTTTTAAAATTTATATCATATTCATACTTGATCAGACCAAGCTTTAAAGATTGCCGTTGTGAATCGGGCATTGTCATCTTTGCATGGAAGTTCACTTGAAATTACGCTTACAGTCCCTTTAATTTTCATTTAATATTGTAGAAGCTTGTCCTGGAATAGCTTCAATGCTTGAACCAGTCTGTTTTGAGCAAAGCATTCTGGAATTTTGGCCGAAAGATTATGATTTTGAAAAGCTCGATCAGACTTCACTACTTGAACAAATCAATGCTGACAATGCATTTAGTTCATTTTTCAAGACTCCCATCAATATTGTGGATTATCTGGGAGGCAAGATTGAACGTGATCCAACAGGCAAGATAGTTTCAGCTGAAGCAACCTTTATGAGATGGTATGGCAAGATAAATAGTACTGCTGTAACTCCAGATGATATTAGTTCCTCTGGTACAGGTGAAATAGTAGATTCTAATTCTCTAGAGTGGGAGGAACAACTGGAAAAAGTTCTCAAAGATGATCAAAGTGAACTGCCTGCCAACATTGAGACGTTTATCAATGTTGCAAGATCCTATTCAGATGTTGCTGGTGAAACTATTGTAAATGATGCTATGATGATGCCAATTGGGTTTCTTATCGTATTTGTTTACGTTACAATTATGCTTGGGAAGTTCACTTGTACAGAGCAGAGAGCTCTGCTTGCCCTTGGTGGATTAGCATGTATAGGGTTGACTGTTGGATTCACGTACGGATTCTGCTCTGCTCTAGATCTATTCTATGGACCTATGCACAATGTTATTCCCTTCCTACTGCTTGGTATTGGAATCGATGATATGTTTGTGATCATGCAGTGCTATGACAACCTAGGACCACTGAAAACAGACAACATACAAGAAAATATTGGGATGACAATGAGACATGCTGGTGTAGCAATTACTGTAACATCTTTGACAGACTTTATTGTATTTGCACTCGGAGGAACAACTGTTCTTCCAGCTTTAAAATCTTTCTGTTTGTGGTGCAGTGTGGGGATAATAGCTGTTTACTTCTTCCAAGCAACACTGTTTACCGCCTTCCTAACTCTAGACTGCAGACGATTAGCTTCCAACAGGAATGGCCTCTGTCCCTGTTATACTCACAAAAAGAAGAAAGAAAAGGTTGATATCACCAAAATAGATCTGTCTCTTTCACAAAAGTGTTTCCAGCACTTTTCCAAATTTATTCTCAGCCTCCCGGGTATGATTGTTGTTGTCGTGTTAGGATTAGGATTACTAAGTGGGGGGATCTGTGGAATGGTTTTCCTGGAACAAAAGTTTGATCCAGTTTGGTTTCTACCGTCAACATCCTCGGTAGCTCTGTGGTTTGCAGCTAACGAGGAATACTTTCCAAGTACCGGGGAACAGGTTACAGTTTACATCACAGAAATAGATTGGGATGCTGATCTTGATAAGGTTGGGGAGCTGGTTGATAAATTCAAGGAAGCTACTGACATCATTGACGAAGTAAATACGTGGTATGATGATCTTATCATTGCCAAAACAACACACTGTAAAAATTTTGCCAACAATTTTAATGGACTCCTGACCTGCTTCTTGTTCTCAAGTCCACAAGGGTTTTCAGCTCAAGGGGACTTTCAGTTTGTAGATGGAGGGGAGCTTGTTTGCGGCGAACCAGCTCCAGAAATACTCCTGGGAAAGTTCACTTTTACGCATAAAAGGTTCAGCGGAAGGGATGAGCATATCCCAGCTCTCAACAAAGTCAAGGATATCATCAACGGAGTCAAGTTTTCCAAAGGAGACGTTTTCCCAATGGCCCGAGAGTACTCCAACTGGGAAACTGATGAAGTTATTACAAATGAACTTCTGAGAAATGTTGGGCTTGCAATAGCTTGTGTTTTTGTTACTACTCTGATCCTACTTGCGGATATTCTTGGTTCTATATTTGTACTTCTCTGTGTAGCTCTAACCCTGGTTGATCTTTGTGGATATATGCACTTTTGGGGCCTTACTGTAGATGTTGTGAGCAGTGTTAATATCATCATTGCTATAGGTAATCAGTTATGTTGTTTGAATTAAAAACTTTGTACAGTGATAACCGGAAAACTATAAAAAAGGAAGACGACTTTTAGACTCAAGTAACAAGTTATGAATTTAAATAGTTTAATGAGCATGGGAAATAGCAAATGTGCAGTTAAAATAGACCAATTTCACCTAATTAGTGATTCAACAAGGTGCTTGTAAAGCTTTGTAACAAAATCGAATACAATTAAGTATTGCTATAACGTCGTCGTGCTATTTCATAGTTTTCTTCTTATTACTTTATCTTCTTAATTTCTATCATTAAAATTACTTTATTTTAAAAAATCGGAAAAGGCAATTACAATTATACATTACAAATTGGTGTTGTTGCCACCCTCCCTCCATTAAGTGTTCAGCTGATTAGTATTAAACTAGCTTTTTTGTCCGTGAAAATAGTGCAAAACTATAAAGAAAACATCCTTAGAAGTGCTTACTTATATTTTTTTATTAAAATAAAAAATTCTGATTGGTTTCTGTACCCCCTCCCCCCAGTACATTGCAGTACATTGTAGTACCCTGTACCCTAAAGCACTCTGTATTCCCTGTTACAATCAGTTTCCATTAAAAGATTTTCGAATTACAAATTGGTGTTTTTGCCATTCCTCCCTCCAATGAATCATCAGCTGTTTAGTTTTAAACCATCAACATAATGTCTTTTATACTGTTTTACACAAATGAAAATAATGCAAAACTAGAGTAAAGTGAAACCCAGAAAAGCTTCTTTAAGTTCTAAATATTTTTGTTCAAAATAAAAATTCTGTTTGGTTTGGCAACTTTTTTTTGCAGAATCTTTCCTACTTTCTGAAAGGTTTTACATCGGTATGTTTAAGGATATCTACTCGATATAAAGCAATATTTATTAATATTTATTTTGACTCAAACTCTTAACTAAATGAATATAGAAAAAATATGCCGGTTTAAGAAAGTTTTAGATAGATATTTGCAATCATCCAGAACAAAAAGTTTTATCAAAAATTAAACTTTAAAAGTTTTACAGAAGTTTTTAAAAATATGCAAAAAAAATCATTTCTGACACCCCTAGGCTTTGTACGCCAATATAATTCACCAAAACCATACTGCAGTCCTTCAATTATCATACAGGGAAATTTTCATCTTTCTAAACATCCCAACGAAAGATTTGACAGGTTCTTTAAGCAAAAAAAATATTTTCTTTTCAATTTTTGCTAATTACATCTGTTTTTAATATCAAGTCTTAAATTTAGGTTTATGTGTTGATTATTCGGCTCATATCTGCCACACCTTCCTAACAATCGGCGGATCAAGAAGAGAAAGATCCGCCCAAACCCTAGTCAATATAGGCCCTGCAGTTCTAAACGGCGGAGTCTCAACATTTATTGCATTTGTCCTGCTAGCGGGCAGTGATTCTCATGTATTCTCATCATTCTTCAAAATATTCTTCCTCGTCGTTGTTTTCGGACTTTTCCATGGGTTGGTTCTACTCCCGGTAGTCCTACGGATAGCAGGACCTGGAGCATATACAACATCAGATCCGTCCCAATCCTCTAAACCCAAACAGAAGAAAGAAACTGAAAATGAAATGAATGAAGTAGAGAAAATGTAGTCAAATATTTTTAGATTTTTGTCTTATTATTAGTAATAATATTTTATATTGCACTATATTGTAAATATTAAATACATGAAATGATGTTGTCATATGTATTTAAAAGCATTAGGAAAATCCGTAGATAAATAAATAAACATAGATAACTTATGTACGCAAAATCACAAAGAATTGTACAGTCCGCGAACTCATACTTCTAGGGGTCAAAGTGTACTTCAATGATAAGCGGGGTGGTTTTGCGTTTTAATTTCACTATTTGAACAACAATATTTCACTGAGCAGTATATCATATTGACGAGAACCGAAGAAGGACATGAGAAGGACTTAACTAACTCAAATTTCTCTCTTCGGAACTCATGTACACCACAAGTACTCAATGACATAAGAACATCCAATGTTCACAACCGACCTAGTTAATCTATATAATAGGAATATCTTTAAAACATCTCAGTACATTTATATCTTTCAAGATGAAAAATGTCGTCTTATGCGCAATCTATCTTTATCTATGAGAAAATCATAAACAGTAAAAACTTAAAGGGAGTGTTCGCGGAAAATGAATGGGGGTAGACTGAATCCTAATTAAATTCGGATTCAATCGTAGATGCAGTATTCCATTCAACCAGTAAAAATTGAGCCGAGTGTAACTTTTTTAAATATGGATTTCAAGGAGCTGGATAACGAACATTTTTATGCCAAACAGAAACTTTTTAAGATTATCATTTTTAAGTAAAAATGTGTTTTATGCTTTTTCTTAAAACCTTATTTTCTGGCCCAAACCAGGTTTTCAAAAGATATTTGACTTACAAGGTAAAATATTTTGTTATGGTTAAAAAAATGTAATTTTCTTTTAATATTTAATTTTTTCATGTTTTATTTATTAAACAGTCTTTGGCCCCAATAAGAAATCGTATTTATAACATATGGAAAATAAACAGCACAAATATGATTTTATCTGAATTAGATCACATGATTTTTCTTCCAGAAAAATCTAGATATTTATAAAAAAGGAATACAGAAAGAATTTGCAAGAAAAACAAATTACTAATCTAACTTTAAGTGTAATGACAAATGGTCCTTAAATTACCAATCCAACTTTAAGCGTAATGACAAATAAAATTACTAATCCAACTTTAAACGTAATAACAAATGGTCCTTAAATTACCGATCCAACTTAAAGTGTAATGACAAATTGTCCTCAAATTACTAATCCAACTTTAAGCGTAATGACAAATGGTCCTCAAACTAGTGATCCAACTTAAAGCGTAATTTGACAAGTGGGCCATAAATAAAAAAGTTGCATATTTCCGATTCACAACTTTACCTTTCGCACCTTTATCTCAGGAACAATGAGAAAAATATCACCGTTTCTCGTATCTGTTGCTTAAGACAAACAAAAATTTAAATATTCCAAAATATTCAGATAGAAAAACAAGAATTTCCTCATCATTTTTTGTCAGACGAAGGTTTAAAGGATAGCATTGCTAATTGGACATGCAGCTGTTAAATTAAGACTCAATTAAAATTATACCGACAGTCCCCTTAACTTCTTTATTGTTATTTAATTAAAAACAGATGGAGCTCAGAAATTTTTTATACCTTATCCCTGTCCCCCTTAAATAGAAAAATAAAAAATATCTTGAGCTGTTTCTGACCAGGAGGCTGTGTTTTCTGCCATCGTTCATTTGTTGTCTGGGGTCACCACTTTGGAAGTACATTTATTGCTTCTAGATGTAAATACATAATAAATAACGAGTGTATAAAAGAAGAGGAAGTGAGGGAGTATCTATGTAACTAATTAGCTCCAGGAGTAGCTAGCAGTGTAGCTTATTAGCTTCTGGAGCGTTGAAGTTTAGCTTATTAGCACCAGGAGTACAAGAGGTTTAGCTTATTAGCTGCAGGAGTAGCCGAGGTTTAGCTTATTAGCTCCAGGAGTAGCTGCAGTTTAGCTTATTAGCTCCAGGAGTATCTAAGGTTTTGTTTCGTCACAAATCGGCGACGACGAATATCGAGAAACCTTAGAGATATACATTTCTGATCATTCAATAGAACTACCTTGAAGTCATCGTGTAGAGAAGAATATAACAGAAACTGAACTAATGAAGACAGAGTTCTATGCAGCGTTATTCTATAAAAGTAAAAAACTGTTACAATATTTAAAATCATGAGTATTCAAAGAATGTGTACGAGCAATAAAACTAATCACAAATAAAACATATAGGGTAAATAAATAAAATCTGTATGTAGGGCGAATCAATAGCTCAGTTTCCCCATAGGCCTGTCCCTCTGCTATCCGGAAGGAGACGTATGACGGGAGAGTATGAAAAGAAATCTAACCCTTCAAGTTCTCGTACTGAAACTCAATATTATACCCTTAAATTTTATACCTCAAGTATCTCTACAATATTTGATGAGACTTCGATCTTAACTCAAACCGATCTTCATTTTAAACCATTTTCAACGGATCGGAATAATGACTTTGTATAGAATGATTGAATCCGGCCCTGACTCGAGGGTTTTAACAAAGGAGCGCATATATACCGCGTACTAAACTTATTTGTCGGTAAAAGTCGTCATTACGTAGCAATCATTCAACAATACTTTTAAGGGTTAATTCATATTATGTATCTATACAATCACCGGAATTTATGAACCATTATCAGTTAGACTAGGACCTTCAGGATATTTAATCATAAACCTGAGCAAGGACGGGTTTAAGATTACTATTAACCTTTTATTTCTCCTGATCCAGTACGGTTTTAAATATTCAATGAACCTTATTCCGGAGCATTCAAAGTCTGGATCCAGAACCCGAACTCCACAAAACACTCCCGGGCCGGCCTCTGGTTCTGGAGACCAGACTCTGATAATATCAGGCAAAATTCATCCAAAATAATTCTTTATTAACAAACAAAAATAAACTGATCATGTTTATATGTTCCAGGTCATGGAACGCAATTTATATGAGGATAACCTCCGATCAGAACAGAGCTTTGAGTAAAAAAATTTTTTTAATTACTGCAAAAACGATATATATATCAACCTTCTTCATCCGGTAGATCAGATCAACTCGTTGAACTGGGTTTCCAGGTCAAACTTTACTGCCTTGAGCTTGAGGTTCAGTTTAATTGGTTCCCGAAGTCCTACTGGATCAAATAATTCTGCAATTTTTGAGATTATTTGTCTCCGTGTAATACTTATAGGCTGGAGTAATTTCTCTGCTTCCTGGATTGAGGTTACTGGAGTATCATTAGGTTTCTTTGCTCCCCTGATCCTCTTATTCAGGTTCAGCTCTGTTAACCCTGGCCTCAGTATATCCTCCCTTGTCTCCCATTTATATCCTAACAGTTTAGTTGAAATACCGTCCGTTGAAGACTTAGGATCAGGATCTTCTCCGCTCCTAACTACATATTTCAGCGAGAACCCTCCTTTCTTCAGTATTTGTTGGACCTGAGAAATCTGGTTTTCTCGTTCCTCCTCTGAACCTGCTCCCGATGGTATATCATCCACGTACCTATTATTGATAATACAATCCCTTCCTAAAGGGTACTCTTTCTCCGAGAGGTTTGCTAACTGCTCCAGAGCATATCCTGCTTGTGATCCTGTTGGAGTTACTCCATACCAGGCTCTAACCATTAACCATCTCTCCGGGGGGACCTCTAAGTCTAGAGAATCATGGTATAGAAAAAGTGAGAATGGCAATGCAGAGGGTTCCAACCTTAACTGGTTATATAATTTAGAAATATCAGATGCCCATGCAAACTCTTCACTTAAACACTGTAATAATATATTTAACATGTTACCCATGGTGTTCTCTCTCTTGGCTAAGGTTTGGTTGAGACCCGTCATGGACGGATCTACAACTAATCTCATCGGAGTACTTATTGAACCTTCATTTTCTACAATGTTCCAAAGATAATAATGAGTAAATTCTGCATCCTTAATTAACTGGTGTACCTCAGGGTTCATGCTGGATAGTTTCTTCATAAAACCCTTCTCCACTAGGTCTTCATGTACTTGCCTCATGCCTGCCTTCATCTTGTCTGGTTTCTTGCATTGGGAACGTTAGACGCTGATGGCTTGTTTAAAATTATTATCAGCTCCATGTTTTTCCTTTAAAAATGCCACAGGATTCATCATAAATGGTAATTTAACTTGGACAATGGCTTCCTCCAGGTTTATGGACACACTCCTTTCTATTACCTCTTGTTCTCTACTCTCCTGTAGGGAAACTGCATTCGTTCTTGGCAATTTCCTGCAAGTAATACATGCTGCACATGAAGAACACCTGAATGAGATCAAACCATCCGGATCATCCTGGTTTATCAGCTCTCTCATCCTTGCAATAGGGATTTGGTCACCTTTGACTCTACACACATGAGCCTCCAATCCTGTGAAGTGAGCCTGAGAACTTCCCAGTCTCGGTTCAGGTCCCGGATCAGCTCCTAGTTGACTAAAATCCGTCCTGCTCAAGGGGGTAGGATGCACTCCTGCTCCGGTTCTCTTGTCTCCGATCAGAAGATGAGGGATCTGAGTTCCAGCAGCGATCTCCTCCTTCCGTTGATATATATGGAATACTGCATGAGACACTTCATCCCTAATACCTCTATTCCCCCTTGTGAAGGAAGCATGCGGGCCGGCAAATATGATCCGAGATCCAAAAATATCTTTAAATGGACTTTTATAAACCCCAACTCCCGAGTCTAAGGTTTTAATTAGAACCGGCATTAGATGCGAATTCTTAATTCCTATATATATCCTATATCCTATAATTGAACCTTGCTCCCTCCCACATACTCAGGCAAGGATTCCCTAGGGCTAGCTTTTTCTAAGGATAAATTATACTCATTTTAATATCCTTTAGATCATATTTCCTGAAGTCTGAAGTGAGATCTTCCATTCCTATGCATCAGAGTTCATGAAACCTATTCTCCTGATCCGGGCCGAGGCAGAAGTTGAAACTACCATACTCGGAGCAGACTGTACCTCCTCCCACTACAGTGATCCTGGTTGGAGTATCCGAGTATTTCTCCAGGTTCTCTCGTAACGCAACCTCTCCGCTAATTAAATGGGAATTAGCCCCTGAATCAAAAAATGCTAGAATCTGGGATTCCCCTATTTGTAAAATTTGCATAAGGTAATGAGCATGCTGAGCACTTTCAGATTTTATCAGTTTTTCTTCTGGAAAAACCCTTTCCCCTGAGCTAGTATTAATACAAGGAACTGAACTACCTACAGGTTCCTGGATTCCTGAGCTCCCATCAAGACCCCTACGGGTTACGGGAGCTGCAGCATGCACTTGCCAGGCTAAGTTTGCCGAAACCTTTAAATTTGACTCATTGATATTTGTGGAAATTTTTCCCAAATATTTATCTAAGGTTTTCTTTATATCTGAGTAATTAGCTCTGATCCAGAACCCGAACTCCACAAAACAGGTTTAGCTTATTAGCCCAGAAGTAGCTGAGGTTTAGCTTTTTAGCTCCAAAAGTAGCTGGGGTTTAGATTATTAGCTCCAAGAGTAGCTGAGGTTCAGCTTATTAGCTCCAGAAATAGCAGAGGTTCAGCTTATTAGCTCCAGGAGAGTAGCTGAGGTTCAGCTTATTAGCTCCAGGCCAGTAGCTGATGTTTAGCTTATTAGCTCCAGGAGTAACTTCACATTTTAAAGAAACGAGCAATACATTTAATTGATAACTCAAAAGCCACGTCTCATAGTGATCCTATTTTCCTTAAGTATAAGATTCTAAAGATTAATGATCTGGTAGACTTTAACCAAGCTATATTTATGTATAAATATACACATAAACTTCTTCCTGCATCTTTTGAAAATATTTTTAAAAAGCTTGGAAACTTTGAAAGATCTCTTAACTATCAACTTGACATTCTCAAAATGTGCTCATTACCATCAAGCTCTCTTCTTAAGATGTGGAATAACCTGCCTCTTGACTTAAAAAGAAGCAACTCTCCAAGTATATTTAAAAATAGACTACTAAATTCTCTTTTTGAAAATTATAGGACAATTTGTTATAAACCGAATTGCTATTCATGTAAAACTAATTAGATATGTTTTAATATGCTTTGATATTTGTTGTGTACATGTCTGAAAATTACTTTAAACTCTAGTTATTCGAATTTATGTATAAACTATTTTGCATATGATAAATTCGCACCCTGATCTCTAATCGTTCTCCTTAAATCTATTTAATTGAAATATTTTGTTATTTTTACTAACATTAGGTGGAAAAAATAATCAAAACAGCCAAGAGCTATTTTCTACCTAATTACTTAATACTTGTTCTGAGCTGGAAACTTTAGAATGTGATCTCCTTAATCCCGATCAGTTGATTAATCTGGAGACTAAAAACAAGAGGAGAACAAGCCATATTTAATCTGGAGATTAAGAAAAAGAGGAGATCAAGCATTAATCCCGATATCCACCATTCAAAAGTTCCCAGCTCTGTTAATATAATCATCAATTTTGTGATTGTAAACTCTATCTGTATACAGATACATTTATTTTAGCAATAAACTTTATCTTATCTTATCTTATCTAACTTAGGTTCTGCTTATCAGCTCTAGGAGTAAATGAGGTTTAGCTTATTAGCTCCAAGAGTAGCTGAGGTTTGGCTTATTAGGTCCTTCTCTGTTTCCAAGATACGACACTAATGATTTGCGGATTTCATAATCCTCTTTCGATGATTTCATATCCTCTACGATAGTAATCTCTGTTTCTCTGGGTTTTTTGTGTATGCTATTATAACACATGAACCCCTTGCCCAATTTACCTCGAATTTTGATTGAGGCCCTCGGAAGAACCAAATAAATGTTTTAAAATTGATCTCAATATGTTGAGTTTTTTGTCTTATAAAGGTTCAGTTTCTGGACAAAGCTGGGTTCCCAAGCTAGAAATACATACAATACAAATGTATACGTAAATTCTTTATCTTGTGGTTTAAAAATATAATATCTTGCAAAACATATTTCAATTTGTATAATTATTATGCAAGGAAAGGTAGGTTTCAAGGACACTGAATCACATTCACAGTTATACAAGTTGCCATGCAAAAATATCTTAGAATTTTTCCAATTACTTTTTAAACTTATAAAGCAGGGTCAAGCGCGATAAAATTTTATAATGGACATGTCTAGAGCTATAAAAAGTATACGTTAGTTAGTAATGTAAAACGAAAGTCGACAAAATCTCGAAAATTGATGCATCAGCTCTTCATAACTCTGTGACAGATCATTTAATAGTACGGAACTAAACTTCAAAATTTATCAATTTTATCTCCACATTTTTTTTTCTAACTCAGTGAAAAAATCCTCGAAAACTTTTCTTATAAATATTTTGGGAAAAGTTGTTTTAAAAAAAGGGAAAAATAACTTTTTCAAGAAAAAATATTCCCTTGTTTGTTACTAAGTATTGCTTGAGTTCAAATGTAAATAATGTAAAGACAGCAGGCGCCATATCATGTGATATCAATATATAATTTAGAAATTTCATACATTCTTTACAATTATCACATAAAAAGTTCAGGAGAGAAATTTATTATTTCTATGAAAAATGTTTAAGTTTAATGCCGCTTATTACAAAATTACATTTGATTATTTCTCGGGTTTACAACTCTTCAAAAATAGGAATCAATTGACTTTTGAATAGGCTTTTCAATTTTTTACGGATCAATTTGCAGACCCCTGTTAAATATAATAAACCAAAAAATAGAAATTAAATTAACGGCGAAACCTTTCTTAACTGATTTTTGAATTAGATAGATAGTATTAGATAATATAAAGAACTTAGTGTGACAAATAGATAGATAGATAGATAGATAGATAGTATTAGATAATATAAAGAACTTAGTGTGAAAAATAGATAGATAGATAGATAGATAGATAGTATTAGATAATATAAAGAACTTAGTGTGACAAATAGATAGATAGATAGATAGATAGTATTAGATAATATAAAGAACTTGGTGTGACAAATTTTGACATTTGTAATAATCGTCCCGTAAACTTCTTTCAGCAGGTCACACACAGCCTTGTCAAGCATCTAGGAGGTAGATTTATTCTTATTCAGTTGGAAACCCTACTGTTGAATCCTCTTTGATCGTCGCATTTTTTTTGTCAGTTCTTGTAAAAATTTTACGAGTCAAAAGTTGAAAAAAGTAGGAAAATAAAGGAGCCCCGGACTATAAATTAAGGGAGCCCCGGACTATAAATTAAGTGAGCCCCGGACTATAAAATAAGTGAGTCCCGGACTATAAATTAAGTGAGTCCCGGACTATAAAATAAGTGAGTCCCGGACTATAAAATAAGTAAGTCCCGGACTATAAATAAGTGAGTCCCGGACTAAAAAATAATGATAAGTAAGAAAATTGAGAAGAATAAAGGGGGAAAATCAACAAGTATTGTATCTAAGAAAGCATAGTGAAAAAAGGTTCTTAACTAATTGGTACAATAAGGGTGAAATCTTTTCTAAAATCATATTTAAGAACCGAAATAGTTTTTTTTCGGAATTTTGAGACATGTTTACAAAAAGGCCTTTATAATAATAAAAGTTTTAAACAAATCATTTGCGACGGCCATTTTTAATGCTTGTCAAAAATTCCTTGTGAAACATGCCTTAAAACTCCTAGAATAATACTTATTTTGGTTCTAGAAACTGATTCCAGACAAATGTTTCATACAATAGAAATCTTTTTATAACAGTACTTTGATTATAAATGTTGAAAAACTCTTCAATACACCTCTCTCTCTCTCTATTTCTCGCAATCATTAATTGTACTCTTATCTTTTAAATTCAAATGTGACTGGTGATAAATAATTCTTGTCATTAAAATTATAACTTAAATCTTATATTACATATAATTTTAAATTATAAATCAAAATTTCACCACAACCAAGGTTATAATGCAAGGCTGTGCATCCGTCTTGTGTTTACATTACCGCCCGGAGTCAGTACACTGCAGTCAAAGGATGCGTACACCTCTGAAATAACGGAGTTTGTCTGCAGAAATAACTTTAATTGGGGGATCAAGCATTGATCCTTAAATTATTAAAGTTATTCTAAAAATCTATACTTGCATCTTAAAAATATATTTGCACACTTTTATTACAAACTATAACTAATTGTTGCCTTCCAATAATAGTGTCTTGGAGTCCTGGAGTCTGTTTCTTGGGTTTTTATAGGATTTAAAGACGTGGAAATTTCCGTGAGAGCTCCCCCTACCCCCAACCCCTTCTAAATGATTCTCCCAGCCCCTCCCCCCCCATATATACATGAGGTCCAAATAATGGGTTCCTAACAAAGGTTAAGACTTTTATAAAGACCTCAAACTTTTAACGTTCCAATATCTTAAATTAAATTTGGTGTTCTGCGTTAAATAATATTTTGTAAATGTTTAAAAATTCTGATACAAAAAAAAATTAATAAACAAGTAAAAAATATTATGAAATATCAACTTTATATGCGTCGAAAAATTAATGATGATTATAGGTTGTGATATCGGAACAAAGAGAATAGAATATATATAAGAGTGGAATTTACTAGAAAAAAGTGTAAAACGGCCATTTTGTTGTATTGTTTCCATACTGCAGGTGTACTTCACATATTTGTGCTCTATAACCTTTTGGACCCTGGATTAACATTTTATAGAAAATCTAAAATTAATATTAAAAGAAACCCAAATTATGAAATAGGCTGGTTTCATAATTGACCAATGATCATTTCACATAGACTCTATGCCTTTCACTTTACAAACGATGAATTTCCGTTATACCTATAAATCAATTGATGTGTTTTATTCACCTAATTCATTTTATAAAGTTTATTTAACAGCTTAAAAAATTCGAAATTGAAATGGATAGTCTAGAGAACATACTGTATTAACTACTGCATATAATTTGTGAACGTTTACATGATTTGTACACTTTGAACTCCTTTTCAGGCTGAAAGGGGCTGAAATTCATACCGAGGGATTGTCTAAATGCCACTCTAATATATATTCTGTTCTCTTTGTATCTGAATGATTTGTTTGGAATTAAATTGATTATTTTACGATCCGAGTTAAATGTTGCAGTTTTCTGAATTTGGGTGAACCCTACGTTCTCCGGTATGAGTAGTTTTTAACAATTTTCTTTATATAGACGCAAGAGATAAAAGTAAGATTAGTAGCGATCACCATCGATAATTTTTCATTACTTTCATTTTCGCGAACACTCCCTGAAAATTGAGGATCACTTGAAATTAAAATGACAGTCCATTAAATTATATAATATTAATATTTATTACAAGTTTTTATAATTTTATTCTTTTAAAATTCATCTTGTATTTTCTAGAATAATCCACATTGCATATCGTACATTCTTTCCTCTGTGGCACATGCAATACAATTTACATAAATACAATTTACATAAATACAATTTACATAAATACAATTTACATAAATACAATTTACATAAATACAATTTCATAAATACAATTTACATAAATACAATTTACATAAATACAATTTACATAAATACAATTTCATAAATACAATTTACATAAATACAATTTACATAAATACAATTTACATAAATACAATTTCATAACTGCAATTTACATAAATACAATTTACATAAATACAATTTACATAAATACAATTTACATAAATACAATTTCATAACTGTAATTTACATAAATACAATTTACATAAATACAATTCACATAAATACAATTTACATAAGTACAATTTACATAAATACAATTCACATGAATACAATTTAGATAAATTCAATTTTCTTTTTAAACTTTTCTTTTAAACAAGCTTGCATCCGATTCTGCTTGCAGATTTAGATACACTCATACATTGTACTAAAATCTCCGTAGAAGAGGCTGATTCATTTGACGTAGATGTCCCGTTTTGCCCTTATATAGTCCGTATAAAGTGATACACTGTACAGCCTGCTCTAGCTGCTTAAAAGTCGGCCTGGTACTTGAAACCGGAGACAATTAACAGTGATTGCTCACATATATACATGTTGCATTGATATATGTGCCTTTGCTCTCCCAAAATGTAAAAACCGGAATTTCTAGGGCAAAAGCTGAAGAAAATTGTGAAAATTACATAATTTTTTTCATCTGAAGTCACGGGGCATGGACGGTGCCAGGATCCTAATATTTGATCTCCTCTCCCTATACCCTATACATAATTTTTCAATATTTAAATATTTTGTTTGTATATTCCCTGAATATTGAAAATTTCTTGTTTTTGGATCAGAAGCTACACTCCCCTCTCCGTTTGCTCACAAGACCTGGAGACAAACTTGAACCGCGCAGAGATAAGACACATATAAGCTCGTAACCTAACCTAGAGCTTTATTCAGTCCTCAGTTTGAGTGAGACCAAGACATTGCAAAACTTAGGAAAATAATTAATTTAATTTTTATATTTCACAAATTCTTCTCTGAACGTATTTTTTTTCGCGCATTTATCTGAAAACATTAACTTTGATCGTGGAGCTCTGCTGCAGGTCGAACACATGGCACATCGAAGCTTTTTTATATTATTGAAGATTTGTTGGAAATCAGTTTTTCAAATTTTGCTTAAATATTATTTTAGTTTATACTTATTATATTCATTTTACCTAAAAACTACATTATCAGAGGTGTTAAATCATTTGGAGAACGTTTGTATTTATATAAAAACCCTAATCAGAAACTAACCTCCTATTTTCTAGCTGTGAGTTGTGACAATAGAAGTATCAGTGCTTATTAACTCTTATTGTTGTAACTTCCATCCTCAGCGTAGAGTTAAGATTGCAGGGTTTCAGATACTCCAGTATTATATATATTTTAAGTGTTGAAACTGTTAAGTTGGAAAAGGACGAAAAGCAGGGATATTTGAGAAGGACGGGAGACACTAGGAGGGACATCTAATAAGGACGGGAGACACTAGGAAGATATTTGAGAAGGACGGGAGACACTAGGAAGATATTTGAGAAGGACGGGAGACACTAGGAAGGATATGTGAGAAGGACGGGAGACACTAGGAAGGATATTTGAGAAGGACGGGAGACACTGGGAAGATGTTAAAGACATTGAGGTCCAAACAGAAGGATATTTAAGAAAGACGAGAGACACTAGGAAAGATATTTGAGAAGGACGGGAAACACTAGGAAGGGGATGATTTAGAAAGACTGGAGAGACACTAGGAAGGATAATTCAGAACAGCGAGATAGACTAGGATGGATAACTGAGAAGGACGGGAGAGACTACGAAGGATGATTGAGAAAGACAGGAGACACTAGGAAGGATAATTGAAAAGGACGAGAGACAATAAGAAGGATAAGTGAGAAGGACGGGAGACATTGGGAAGGATAATTGAGAAGGACGGGAGATACTAGGAAGGATAATTGAAAGGGATGAGAGACAATAAGAAGGATATGTGAGAAGGACGGGAGACACTAGGAAGAATAATTTTTAAAAAACATGAGAGCTATACACTAGAAAGGATAATTGAGGGGAAAGACGGAGACACTTTGAAGTAGAGGAAAAGGGTGAATACGGACGGGAAAGAAAAGGCGGGGAAGGACGGGAGATTGTAACACGTCAGTTCCTTTTTTTACATTCCTTGATTTAAGCAGTGTACACTGTACACCTTGTTTTACAGTTGTACACAGTTTAATAAAAATAAAAAGATCAGTAGTGTATGGAAACCTTACATGAAAATTTTAAGAATGTTATCTATACTAAGGTATATTGTAGTTAGTAAGAATGTGAATATAATAATTGAAAATCCTAAACAAAATATTTTTAAATCTGATTTGCAGGAAAATTGTTTATTTCTGCCATTAGTTTTTATTCATAAAAGTGCATAGTTAGTGTCAAGCTGGACTTGGTTTAATTTGAAAATTATTTTTGTTATTTTGTGAACAGTTTGCCTGATCCTTATGAAGAAGTCTAGTTATGAGAGCGAGAAATATTTTGAATTTGACCCTCATCAGGTAGAAATTTATAAATATAATTTAACTTCATTATCAAAGATTCAAACCTGTTACTGCAATATTACTCCATATTTAATATAACTATATTCTTATCATAAAATTAGAACACACAATGTTACTCTATTGTAATTATTACAACCGTATGAGTATTACTCTATTATAATTAGTACTCCATTGTAATTACTACAAACGTACAATATTACAATATACCAACAGAAGTCTCTTGTATCCTACACAATGCCTCCCATATCTTACTCTATTATCCTACAGAACTCTCTCACATCCTACAAAACTCTCAATTATCCCATATAACTCTCTAGTATCCTACACGACACTATAAAATCCTTCAAAACTCTGTAATATCCTATACAACTCTATAATTTCCTACTCAAATCTGGGATATCCTACACAACTCTTTAGTATCCTACACTTAACTCTATAAAATGCTACACAATGCTAAAAAACTCTCTAATATCCTACAAGACTCTGTAATACCCTACAAACCGCTCTAGTATCCCACACAACTCTATGATATTCTTTAAAATAACTCTCTTATACTCTAAAGAAGTCTTAAATATCCTACAAAACTCTATAACATCCTTTACAACTCTCCAGTATCCTACACAATTCTCTAATATTCCACACAACTCTGTAATATCCTACACAACTCTCTAGTATCTTACACAACTCTATAATGTCCTATGAATCTCTTTAATATCCTACACAACTCTATAATATCCTACACAACTCTATAATATTCTAAACAACCCTCTGTTATCATACACAACCCTCTAATATCATACACAACCCTCCAATATCATACACAACCCTCCAGTATCCTACGCAACCCTATAATATCCTACGCAACTCTCAAGTATCCTACAGAACTTTTTAATACCCTACACAACTCTCGTACACCCTACACAACTTTCTAGTATCCTACATAACTCTGTAATACCCTACATAAATCTCCATAATCCTACATAACTCCAATTTCTAACACTACCCTCCAGTATCCTACACAACTCTCGAGTATCCTACTTAACTCTCTAATATCCTACTTAACTCTCTAATATACTACACAACCCTCTAATATCCTACACAACCTTCAAGTATCCTACACAACCCTCCAGTATCCTACACAACCCTCTAATATCCTACACAACCTTCCAGAATCCTACACAACTCTAAAATATCATACACAACTCTTTAATATTAAACGCAACCCTCCAATATCCTACGCAACCCTCCAATATCCTACACAACCCTCCAGTATCCTACACAACTCTATAATATTCTACATAACTCTATGATATTCTACACAACTCTATAATATCCTACACAACTAAAGGAGCCTTGAATATATCCTACACCACCTTCTAAAAATCCTACACAACTCTTTAATATTCTACATAACTCTATAATATCCTACACAACTCTATAATATCCTACACAACTAAAGGAGCCTTGAATATAATATTAAGTAAAAATACTGTTATCTTGATGAAATCTAGTTTAATATTTGTTAAATAAATCCTTGTTTAGCGGGTGTCTCTTATTAGCGGGGGTTTCCCTGTCATTAATGTCTCCCTTCTACCCAACAGAAGCATTAACAAAGGTAAGTTTTTTAAATGAACAAAAATAAAACAATTATAAACTTAAGATTTTGATACAACATAACTTTCTAATACGTTCAAAAATAAACATATTTTTTATACAGTGTTCTCTCCAGTTAGATAAATTTTTTCAATTGAATTTTATCCTTCCTTGGAAAAAATCACCCACTTTTCCTTCCCAAACACCTCATAAATCAGATTTAGTTTAAGAAAAACCTCTAGGTTATTAACTAAGATGTTTTAAACCTCCAAAATATAAAAATCTTATTTTTATGTTTCAAAAAATGTTTTAAATCTGAATCAATAAAAAATGTTCTATATTTGTATGTTTAGGGGGTAACTGTTACCCAATCTGGTTTCGTAATAGGATCAGTATTTATCTCCACCATTTTATTTACTCCCATATGCGGTAAGCTTTTTTCATTCTTAATACCATTGAAAACATATTTATTGATTTTTTTGCATAATTCATTTTTAAGAAGTGCTTTGAATTATAGTCGTGCTATGATGATAAGTTTTGATGTCTAAAAATTTTACATGTTTATTTAGGGAAATATATAGAGTTACTCGGAGCAAGAAATTTTCTTTTAGTTGGCTCTTTTATTGTCGCAATTGGAAATATAGCATTTGGATTTCTCAGTGAGGTAATTATCACTCTTCATTTAAGGGATATCTGATTCTCCCCCCCCCCCCACCTTTTCTCAATCTTAATTATCAGTTGTTTCTAAACTTATGAATAAAATGTGAAAAAATCTTGTTTAATGTGTATTGTTAAAGCTCCGAACTATCTGAACAACTGTTCTTATAATTCAGTAAAACTAAACCTGTCCTAATGAATACCAGGAATATTGCTCATTTAGCTCTTCTCTCCGTTCTTGTCTTTCTAACCTACAAATATATCCAAACCAAAGATGAACTCGAACTGTGTAATACCTCCTCTGACCAGTACGTGAAAACTATCAGTAGTGTACAAGAACAGCTCCAGGAAGAGAAGGATCAGAGCAATATGGAACTCATCTCCAGGGATAAAGAGAACAGTAAACTCAGTTCTAACCTAGATCTATGTGAGTCCAGTTTAGAAACTGTTAAAACTAAATATGCCGAGGTTAAAGATTTACTCCGGTCCAAGTCGGATATCATTGTAGGATTAAACCAGGCTCAGGATCAGCAACTAGACAATATCAAATCTCTCAAGGACGAACTGATCACATCTGTTAACACTGTGAAGAAAATTTCTAAAGATCTTGAAGAATTAAAAGAAGAAAATAAGGAGCTGAGAGCGACCGCCACTGCGGCTAGAGCGAAAATTATCGATATGGAAGAAAAACTGAATAAAAAGAGAATGAAGAAGAAATTAGCGGACAAAAAGGATCTTGAGGAAGCTGATGAAGATGAAGAAGTATTGGATAAAGAACCTGAAGTTGATGTAGCTGAAGCTAAAGTTATGAAAGCCAAAGCTGCTCTAGCTAACGATGCTAAGAAAGTTGCTGTAGCTCAAGATGCTGAAGCTATCGTTGCTGAATCTGATCCAGAAGTTCTCAATAAAACAGAAGCTGATATTATTGAGAAAGAAAACGAAAAAGAGGAAGAAGAATAACCACTTGTATGCACATTAATAAAATGCAATTTTACAGAATCTTGATTTGTCTCTTTAAATTTGCTGAAATATTATGTTAGTTTTGTAGAAACCAGCTGTTTTTTATTTAAATATATAATTTTGAAACAAATCTTCAAACTCCAAACACTTGATTACACAGATGCGCCAGTTCTCAACTACAGTGATTCTCCGAATTTACTGGAAGGTCTTAAATTTTCGAAAAAATTATTTTCTTTTGTGATAAATTTCTTCTACTTCAAGGGTTCCTTTCAGATCTTTCTATTATTTCTCATTTCTTATGAAAATTACGAGTATTAACAAATTTTTTTTTAAAAACGAACAATTCTACATGAGACTCTCAGAATGATCAATGAAAGGACGATTATGGGATGAGTTTAGATGTCGTCGTAGCCTCGGGTTTAACTTTATCATTATTTTTACTCCAGTATTGTCCACTGGCTTATTCTCATTTTCTTTATTTTCTTATCTTCAAATTCTTATTTTTTATCTTCTTCATTGGTCACCTTTTTAAAAATACACATGTCTCAATTTTTTTAATTTAGAATTACTACAAAACCTATATAAACAGCTGAAATATTTTTATTAGAGCCAGAATTTAATCTATATATAAAGTTGTATAATCTCTGTTTTTTTCCATGTTTGTACGATCAAAATATTGCATATAATAAAAAAGATCAATAAAATCACAATTGTTTCCTGTGAATTTTGATCTCTTTTTTGTTTATAAATATTTTTTCTCAGATAAATAACAGTAAAGTATTCTTCTGGTCCTCCATCCTTATCCGCGTCATCATTGCTATTGGAGAATCCGCAATGACCCCGGCATGTTACGCTCTTGCGTCACAGCAGCTTGGTGAACGCCATCAGGTTGGTATCAACTATTTATTTTTATTGGATTTTTTTTCAAGCAGGGGAGTACTCAGAGTGACATGGGGACTCAAATCCCCGTGGATCAGTAAAACCCACAGTTTGCAGGCCCCGGCGGGTGCTAAGCCCCCTTTATAGAATAGAAAAAATTTAAGCCCCTACCTTGATAAATTTTTTAGTAATCCCCTGGTTTAATGCATACTAATTCAAAAGTTAGTAATTGTAATGTTTTCTAAAAAAACTTTTTTATCTTAGTCATAAACCACATTAAAGAGGACTAGGTACCGTACAAACATATTTGACAATCTAAGACAACTTTCACCACCTCCACCACCCGGGCCTATTGAAAAGTTTCTAAATATTTGTTACTTCCAGGGTAAGGCAATATCGTTAGCTGAGGCATGCTTTGGTGTTGGGACAATGTTTGGTCCATCTATTGGAGGATTTTTATATCAAATTGGAGGGTTTTCTCTTCCATTTTGGATTGCAGGTATGGCAAATAGAAATTTTAAAATAATAATTTTAATTGATATTTTTACATTGGCATGTCCGATTTTCAAACCTTTGTTTGATCAAAGCCTAATAATATATCCATATTTTCTAGCTTAAAATTATTATTTCAAATTGCCTAAAATTGACTTGTGATTTTTCAACATTTACGTTTATTAGTATTTTTCAACATTTTTTAGAGGAAAAAAGGAGACCGTTGTGAATCGGACATTGCCCTCTTTTTAGCTTAATATAATTAATTTATTGAATTTTATTAAAATTTGTAATTTAAATTTTTTCTAATTTCGAAGATATTTAAAATATTTGAATTTAGGAGGTGTACTATTTCTCATAAACATGTCAGCAATTATTTGCTTGGAGGATAAATCTGATATGTACACTCGACTAGAGGAGGAGGAGGGAATCACATGGAAACAGGTACATAACCGTTCCGTACTGCTTATGTATAGTGTACTTTACTGTAAATTGGCGTACATGTCTATAGTGTCTACTGTATTGCACATGTTTTCTGTAAAGCACGTGTTTGATGCACTGCACCTGCAGTTCATATGTTTACAGTATCTGCACATAACCACTTACAGCTATATCTACTGTATGGCATTTGCACATGTTAACTGTACATGAAAATTCGTAAACTGCACACGCCACATGTACACTGTACACATTATTTAACTTATTCAGAAAATATGTCACCTCCGCCTGTAGCAGGCCAAACGGCTAAACTGAATGGGATGATTTTTTTTTCAACGGGCAACGCCAGGCCCTTTATCTAGTTCTTGATATTGAATGATTTCTCTAGGTTCTATGTGCACCTGGAGTAGGAGTAAGCCTGTTCGGTCTTGCATTTGCGGGAAGCGCTTGGTCTTGGTATTCTGCTACGCTGGAACCTTTTCTAGAGTAAGAAACTTGACAATATATCAAAAACAAAAAATTCTGAGATAGAGAGAGGGGTGTCAACTTGAATTTAATTCTTTTTGCTTTAAATTTAAAACTGTATAAAGACAAGGATTAGCACAACTTTTCAATTGATGCAGGTTCTGCCTAACCTACATTTTCATTCTTATTGTTATTTCTGTCTACATATATCATAACTCATGAACCCCTTGATAGATTTGCTTCAAATTTTGAGGGGGGGGGGGGGGGGGAACTCTGCGGGAATATTATTAACCTTATTTGATAATTTTAACTTCAGTGAGTCGACTTTTAAGAATTTAGTTTCCATTAAAAGTTTAGTTTCCAGGCATAGGCGGGTTCCCGAACTACAGTGTTATACAAATATTCTAGCTTGGGTACCCAGCTTTGGCATAAAAACTAAGTCGGCCGGAGATGGAATTTAAAGAATTTGAGCCGGACGCGGTTTAAATCTGCCAAGACCCGGTTTAAATTAAGCGCCGGCTTAAATCTTGAAACATTTAATACAATTTTAAGTGGAACCAACCATATTGGAGCCGCGGCTTAAATTTAAACCGCCGCTCAAATTCTTTAAATTCGGCCTGCTTACATGTTTAACCAAGCTAAGAACATTCTACCAAGTTCTCAGATCAAAATTTGGCGCAAATCAACCAAGGGATTTATAATTGGACACACAAACAAACAAACATAGATTACTACTGATGTATATGAGATAATTTTAGTTCTGCATACGGGTTGGATCCTGCACAGACTGGATTAGTTTTTACAGCTTTCGGAGCTACCTACACTTTATTCACACCCATGTTTGGATTCTTAGCGGATAAGGTAAAACTAATTTTGTACTGAAGGCGGAATTTCACTTTACCCTCCATGGAAAGATAGCAATGCCTGATTCACAACGGTACCCTTAAAAACTTTGTCGGAGTATGAATTAGAAATTATAAAAACCAAAAAATATTTAAAGCTAAAAAAAAAATCTTCTCACCCTCCACTAGGCTTTCGGTAATTTAGTAATTAGTAATTTACAGTATTTAAAATATAGTAATTTACAGTATTTAAAATATATAGAAATTTGCAGTATTTAAAATATACAGTAATTTGCAGTGTTTAAAATATATAGTAACTTACAGTATTTAAAATATACAGTAATTTGCAGTATTTAAAATATCTAGTACTTTGCAGTACTTAAAATATATCGTAATTTACAGTATTTAAAATATTGTAGAGGATATGAAATCCCCGAAAGAGGATTATGAAATCCGCAAACGAGTTGTGTCGGACCCTGGAACCGGAGAAGACCTTCTCAACTTCCTCTCCTTTCATACACTCTTTATTTAATATGTATTTAAATATTTAAATTTCATATCCTCTAAAATATATAGTAATTTGCAGTATTTAAAATATATAGTAATTTGCAGTATTTAAAATATATATTAATTTGCAGTATTTAAAATATACAGTAACTAGGCTTTTAGGGCGCTTCTTCGCGCCCATCTTCTATTTAAATTGTGAACATGTTCTTTTTGTTTACATTTTAAAACAGAGAAGAAAAAAAGTTTGCGGATTTTCAAAAATAAATTCGCGGATTTTCAAGAATTTAAATTTTTGCAAAATTAAAATCCATTAAAACACATTTTTTAAAATTTTTATCATTCATAAACCTTCCCTGTGGTCACGTGATGTCCCACAAAAAATTTTGGCCCAATCGGTTCAGCCGTTTTGACGTTTATTGGATACAAACAGACAGACAAGCCAAATTTATATAAAGATTTGCAGTACTAGAAATTAAAGGCGCTTCGCGCCCTTCTCTCTAGCCTTAGAAGGCGCTTCGCGCCCATCTCCTAAATTAATTGTGAACATGTTCTCTTTGTGTACATCGTAAAACAAAACAAAAATAATTCGCGGATTTTCACAAAAAATTTCGCGGATTTTCTAAATTTTAAAAAATTTAATGACGAACGAATTTTGATGGAGACAAATATCTGAAATTTTGATGATTCATAAACCTTCCCTGGAGTCCCTAGATGTCCCACAAAAAAATTGGGCCCGATCGGTTCAGCCGTTTTGACGTTTATTGGATACAAACAAACAAACAAACACCCAGACAGACAGACAAGCAAAATTTTGCAGTATTTAAAATATATAGTAATTTGCAGTATTTAAAATAATTTGCAGTATCAACTTATTAAACGCCCCCCCCCTTTCCCCCAGCCCCCATATTATTCTATATTTTTTCATATAACTCTTTTCAGGGAATGAACGGCATCTCAGCTTTAATACTCGGCAACAGTATCATAGGTGTTGGATTGTTGTTTTTGGGTCCAATCCCACCCTTCTTCGGTATATCAGGTCAGCACATAGAATTCTCTCTGGGTCAGCCCATACTCTTGTCAATCAATACGCTTTTCCATGGGTCAATCCGTTTCCATACCATTGTCTCTGTTTCAGTCAAGACACTTCTCTCTAGGCCAAAATATACCCTTATCTCTGTGTCAATCCATACCCTCGTCTCTGGGTCAATCCATAACCTTGTCTCTGGGTCAATCCATTCCCTTGTCTCTGGGTCAATCCATAACCTTCTCTCTTGGTCAGCCATTTCCCTTGTCTCTGGGTCAATACATAACCTTCTCTCTTGGTCAATCCGTAACCTTGTCTCTGGGTCAATCCATAACCTTCTCTCTTGGTCAGCCATTTCCATTGTCTCTGGGTCAATACATAACCTTCTCTCTTGGTCAATCCATACCCTTGTCTCTGGGCCAATCTATACCCATGTCTCTGGGTCAATACATACCATTGTCTCTGGGTCAATACATACCCTTGTCTCTGGGTCAAATCATACTCTTGTCTCTGGGTAAATCCATACCCTTGTCTCTGGGTCAATACATAACCTTGTCTCTGGGTCAATCCATACTCTTGTCTCTGGGTCAATACATAACCTTGTCTCTGGGTCAATTCATACTCTTGTCTCTGTGTCAATTCATAACCTTGTCTCTGGGTCAATACATAACCTTGTCTCTGGGTCAATACATAACCTTGTCTCTGAGTCAATACATAACCTTGTCTCTGGTTCAATTCATACTCTTTCTCTGGGTCTATTCATACTCTTGTCTCTGGGTCAATCTATAACTTAATCTCTGAGTCATCCAATATTGTTGTCTCTATGTCTGTTTTTTCTACAAAAAAAAAACTTTTTGAATAAATTTAGGAAATCTATGGTTGTCTGTCCTATCCATTGGAGTTCAAGGTTTAGGTTCAGCGGCAACTTATCTAGGTTCTCTTCTCATTATGATGAAGGTTAGTAAAGGGAGTACATTGAGTACAGGAAGTACAATGAGTACAAAGAGAGGTTACATAGACTACAGTGTACATGGAGTACAGGATGTCCGGTGGAAACGGGCAGAACAGGGGAAACAGGCAGAACAGGAGAAAAAGGGGAAACAGGCAATACAAACAGATATACTGACAAACAGACTACAAATTGATACTTTATATGTAGATACTTGCTTGGGAACCCAACTTTGACTATAAATATATATATATATATAGTAAGGAGTAAAGGATGCAGGACTACAAGACAGGAAGCAAGCTAAGACTATGGTATCAAGTAGACTATATGTATAAGTAGACTATATATATACTAGGGAGTAAAGGATGCAGGACTACCAGACACGGAGCAGGCTAAGAATACAGTATCAAGTAGACTATATATATACTAGGGAGTAAAGGGTGCAGGACTACCAGACACGGAGCAGGCTAAGAATACAGTATCAAGTAGACTATATATATACTAGGGAGTAAAGGGTGCAGGACTACCAGGCAAGGAGCAGGTTAAGACTATAGTATCAAGTAGACTATATATATACTAGGGAGTAAAGGGTGCAGGACTACCAGACACGGAGCAGGTTAAGACTATAGTATCAAGTAGACTATATATATATATATACTAGGGAGTAAAGGATGCAGGACTACCAGACACGGAGCAGGTTAAGACTATGGTATCAAGTCTATGGATTGTAGCAGATTGTGCAGGGGGATATGCTGGTTCTACTCTAGGTATTTTATTAAAAACTAAATTATTTAATCATTAATCATACATTTATCTTCATTAAATTATCGTTATAAAATTATGATTATAAGACTTAGGAAATTAGAAGAACAGAAAAATTATTTTTAACCTAATCGATTTTTTTCAGAAGGTGAAAGGACGTTTTTACATTTTTTACATAAATTGTCCCTTGTTCGCATTTTTATTCGGATTTTTAAATCCCTGTTTTTAAGTTTTAATTTCCTAGTCTTAGAACAAATAATTCTTCTTCTTTTTTAATTTCAAGTACGCGATGTGTTATACTTAATATAAACACGCGGACCCAGGTAAGTTAAGGGAAAAATTCTGTTATTTTTAAACTTCATTAGGGGGCGTATCCAGGGGCTCGTGAGGACTGAGCCTCCCCCCGCCACTTCTTTATTGGAAAACTTCCTCTATACGCTTCTGAATTCCGTATTTCAGGAGAAACCCCTCTTAAATTGATTTGCAATTGACGCAAAAAAAATGTATTTGCAACAGGGAATTTTTTAATCATATCTTCAAAATCAAGTTAATTTTCTCCAGGGGGGCGTACCCCAAATTTTCCTGAAAGGGGGACCCCCTTCCCCCCAAATTTTCCAGGGAGGGAAACCTTTTCAAATCCCCCCCCCTTGTATATATGAGGCAAAAAAATATAAGTCTCAATGTGCGTTGAAGATAACAGAATATTCCCTTTAAGTTTTCAATTTTTTGTGCAAGTTGTCGGCGGTTGTATCAATACAATGAAGACGACATATCTATTAAGGTTTTTATTAATAACAAGCTGTTTACAAATAACAAGTAAACATTTAAAGAATCTGTTAATTGACAGCTTCTCTTTTTTATGTGCATCAATTAGTCTAACGTTTGATGGATTGGTAGAAATCAAAATCTAAAAAGAAAGTCGTCTTTATTGTAGTGATAAAAATACGGGGACTGTATGACGTTTAGATGGTAAAATTCAGGCTGAAATTCAAATAACCCGTCGTGCAGATAATCTTAAATGCATAAATTCTGCTATGAGAAAGATCAGCGTGAACGATACAATATATTTTCAGGGTATTTGCAATATTTCTATGGTTAATCCCATGTTTATCGGGAGAAATTCTTAATGTATTAAACTCTGTATGTATTTGAGATAAAGAGCGTTCTATAGACCATTTGATATTGGATTATCTCCAATTGTTCTGACGCCAAACCACGCAAACCTCTAGTATTTTCTACAATAAAAATTAAAATTAGATTTATGCAATTTTTTAAAAAGATACATTCTTTTTAAATGTTCAGATTAATCCCGAAAATCGCTATTTAAAGCTGTTAACGATCTAATATGATGTGGGACACCCTGTACTAAAACCTTTTCAGAAAAATATAAAAAGTAGTTCATAACCTGGCTAATCTGAGAAAAAAACGTCAGTCCATTAAAGCATACTAATCTTTGCATGCCTCTGATAAAATTTAGTTGGTTTTCCGGAAAATCCGTTAAACTTGAATTAATCCAGATGAATAATAAACGCTGTTATGTTCAGGAAGCATTGCTTATGACAATGTCGGATTTGAATACGGAACCTTGATTGAAGCTGGAGCTCTTGTATTTACAGTTCTAGTGATGGGAAGCCTGGCTTTCTCCGGGTATACAACGTGTAGGAAACCTTCAACAGAGACTCAAGAGAAGGTAAGAAGTAAATACTATCAGTTGTCTGTAATACATGTAGCCCCCCCCCCCCCTCGGTTTTTAAGCTATCGTCTTAAAATGTTGTCACTTTGAAAAACATTTTATCATTAGGTTTTCCTGCAGTAGAAATGCGTTTGTCACTTGACGAAAAACAACAGTTGAACACCTAAATCAGTGTTAGTGTACAATGCAAATCCTAAAAATATTTTGAACAAAAAGTTTCCCCGATTCTAATTTATAACAGATTAGAACCGATGTTAAATAACAATGTTAATGAATATGTTTGTCCGTCACTTCTATTTCTATCAACTTAACTTAGAATATCAGCGAAACTACAGTATCAGAGATACTGAACGAGCTTATAAAATTTTGTTTTCTATGACAATGGAATGCTTTAGATTTAACAATTGACTAACTATATGAAGCTCATTCTCTTTATGTACTGAGATTTAGGTATAAACTAGTAAAACCCATTAAAAAGACATTTTTACATTCCTTTGACTACGAAATTTTTGTTTCTGTAACTTAATTTTGTTATATGCAGGAAAAGTCCGAGAAAAGACGACTTATTCAAGAGTACGAGAAAAATGGCAGGACTTACGGATCATAATATTTTTTTGAGATTTCCGTAAGAAATACATTTTTCACACTAGATAATTGTTTACAGTGAGACTTCCGAGCTGGCTAATTTCTAACCGTTTGTAAAATAATTGTCATAAAATTGATTAAAAGCTACATGATAATTGATAATGTCTTCACAGATGTATAAAATAAAATATTAATGATAAAATTTGTGTTAGTAAATCAGGTAATAAGAAAATTTAATTAGATTAAATTGAACAAGTGGTATCAAAGAAATATTTATTAAGCCTACGTCAAAAGGTCACATGAAACATAATTTTCTTTTTTTGTCAAAGATTAGTACAATTACAAGAGGTTGACAGTACAGTACATTATTTGAGGAGGTAGTTTAGTTTGTACTTTATTCAGATTCTCCTTCTCCTCCCTCTCCAGCACTTCCTTCCTCTTCAGCACTCGCAGGCTCTTTTTCGTCTTCATCCTTCTCCTCCTTCTTAGCCTTTCCTTTCCCCTAGATATTTATTAGTTAGGAATAATCTTAACAATTTGGGCGATTTTCAGAGATTTTAAACTACTTTTATAATTTTTGGTACAATAAACTCAACACAGCAATTGTGCAATATAAACCTTTCTAATAAAATTTCATAAGCTGATTTTCTGGCTATACGATGCACGCATATGCTTTAAAACATTAAATGCACTTAGTACTGCTTAACTATCGACTTCCTCAGAAAAAACCAGAAACCTTTGGGATAATTTGGCGACTTTTAGACTTAAGTTATGGTCCGTGAACAATTTACACATAATTTTAGCAATCTTAAACAGGCCCATTTTTCTACAGGGTTACCCACAAACGATGAGGTTGTAAAAGTAAAGCCAACATTAAATCATGATATGACATTGACAATTTCAAGATTACGTTAAGACTTCTGAGCTCGTTCTCTCCATAAAACTGTTAAAATTTAGGTCGTGATGTTTACGCACTATAACGAGAACGGGCTCTAAAGTTCTTCAATTTTAAAATTGCAGTGGTCGACCACATGTCTCCGACTGTGTACGTCCTATTTCACTCTTTACTAATAAGAAACTTTAAACATCTAGCGGCTAAACGATCATCACCCAAAGTATGTCAACAAAACGACAAATCTGCAGACAAGGAACGGCCGCAGCCTTTAATTGAGTCTTTTTTAAAGGTTATTAAATGATGTAGCAAAGAAAGAAACGAGTTTGCAGTTGCATAGAATCGTTAATGTAAGGAAACGGACAAGTAAGATTCTGTAAGTCGTCTTTAATATCTCATCCTTTATGGGTAATTAAGAGACTTTTGGGTCCGCCTCGGTAAACGATTTTTGGACCTCCCCCCCCC